>NC_057802.1:541057563-541294606 GCF_018294505.1 Triticum aestivum
AACATGACATGTTTCTTTTTCGAATGTGTTGATACATAGAAATACTCAAATATGAAGCATGGTTTGTTAGCTTCATATGCTCTTGTTGTAAGTTGATGTCTTAGCCTTGATGTATGGCATTTTTATATTAATAATTTGGATATGTGTATCCTAGTATGCAAAGGCCTGGAGGTTGTTACCTTCCTTTTAGGAGATTTTTTTCCTACATGATCACTACATGCTTTGTGTTTACATCCAGAACTGGATTCATATGGAATCTAGCGAATATAATAAGTAACATTGGTACAAACTTACCTTTCCTATTTTGGTACAAACTTATGTTTCCTATTCTGACTTGTATTCGATTGATCATGATCATGTTTGGCAGTGATAGAAGGGATCTAATGCAATTAATGTGTCGTCGATCATGCTCACCTTTTTTGTTTGCAAGTGGAATCCAATCCCTTGCTCCTATTCTTTTTTTCCTTGACTTATTCATATAGGATTTCTGAAAGATGCCAGCAAAGTCCTTGTTAAATTAATTCGACTATTGGAAGATAAACAATGGCATTTCACACAATCCCAACAGTGACAATTGGAAAAAGAAGACATCGAATGAGCGTACAATCTCTTTACACTTGTCTATGATTAATAATATCCCAAATGCATCAATCACTTATCACTAATATCTTGATGTGATTAACGGAGTGGGATCTTATTATCAATTATGAACTCCCACATCATAAATCTACTGCTTTCATGCACTTAATTGTTCGAAGCCACTATTATCCATGACCTCATCCAAAACCATCTCGGAAATATTGGATGTGGATATAAATGTTTATTCATATGACTGATCTTCCTATATATTGCTAGCGATATATCAGTATTGATATCATGCATCATGCTCATGGTCATGAACAAAGTCATGACACTATGATAAAGTAAGTCGATGCTCTTTCGCCTAAGAGCTCATTTGCAGAATTGTGCTATCATGAATCTATCTAATGTGCTTAGGGTCATGTTTGGAAAACTCGGTTAATATTACGACACAGTTAAAACTTTCTTTTCTAGTAGCAATAATTAGATTATAAAGTCATTTTCTACTGATTATTTTAAGAGCGTAGTGCCCATAAAAACTATTTACATATTTTAGCTAAAATCAAATTTAATTTGATCCATCAAAATGTCAAATGCAGATAATAAAGGAAATATGCCCTAGAGGCAATAATAAAGTTATTATTTATTTCCTCATATCATGATAAATGTTTATTATTCATGCTAGAATTGTATTAACCGGAAACATAATACTTGTGTGAATACATAGACAAACATAGTGGCACTAGTATGCCTCTACTTGACTAGCTCATTGATCAAAGATGGTTGAGTTTCCTAACCATAGATATGAGTTATCATTTGATCAATGGGATCACATCATTAGAAGAATGATGTGATTGACATGACCCATTCCGTTAGCTTAGCACTTGATCATTTAATATGTTGCTATTGCTTTCTTCATGACTTATACATGTTCCTATGACTATGAGATTATGTAACTCCCGCTTACCGGAGGAACACTTTGTGTGCTATCAAACGTCACAACATAACTGGGTGATTATAAAGGTGCTCTACAGGTGTCTCCGAAGGTAATTGTTGAGTTGACGTATTTCGAGATTAGGATTTGTCACTCCGATTGTCGAAGAGGTATCTCTGGGCCCTATCGGTAATGCACATCACTATAAGCCTTGCAAGCAATGTAACTAATGAGTTAGTTGCGGGATGATGCATTACAGAACGAGTAAAGAGACTTGCCAGTAACGAGATTGAACTAGGTATTGAGATACCGACGATCGAATCTCGGGCAAGTAACATACCGATGACAAAGGGAACAACGTATTGTTGTTATGCGGTTTGACCGATAAAGATCTTCGTAGAATATGTGGGAACCAATATGAGCATCCAGGTTCCGCTATTGGTTATTGACCGGAAACGTGTCTCGTTCGTGTCTACATAGTTCTCGAACCCGTAGGGTCCGCACGCTTAAAGTTCGGTGACGATCGGTATTATGAATTTTTGTGTTTTGATGTACCGAAGGTACTTCGGAGTTCCGGATATGATCACGGACATGACGAGGAGTCTCGAAATGGTCGAGACGTAAAGATCGATATATTGGATGACTATGTTCGGACACCGGAATGGTTTCGGACATATATATACCGGAGTACCAAGGGGTTACCGGAACCCCCCCCGGGGGTTTATTGGGCCTCATGGGCCCTAGTGGAGAAGAGGAGGGGCGGCCAGGGCAGGCCGCGCGCCCCCTCCCCCTCTAGTCCGAATTGGACAAGGAGGGGGGGCAGCGCCCCCCCTTTCCTTCCTCTCCTCCCTCCCTTCCTTCCCCTCTCCTACCCCAACAAGGGAAGGTGGAGTCCTACTCCCGGTGGGAGTAGGACTCCCCCCCTTGGCGCGCCCTCCTCCTTGGCCGTTCGCCTCCCCCCTTGCTCCTTTATATACGGGGGCAGGGGGGCACCTCTAGACACAACAATTGATCATTGATCTCTTAGCCGTGTGCGGTGCCCCCCTCCACCATATTCCACCTCGGTAATATCGTAGCGGTGCTTAGGCGAAGCCCTGCGTCGGTAGCATCATCAATACCATCATCACGCCGTCGTGCTGACGGAACACTCCCGCAAAGCTCTGCTGGATCGGAGTTCGTGGGACGTCATCGAGCTAAACGTGTGCTGAACTCGGAGGTGCCGTACGTTCGGTACTTGGATCGGTCGGATCGTGAAAACGTATAACTACATCAACCGCGTTGTGCTAACGCTTCCGCTTACGGTCTACGAGGGTACGTGGACACACTCTCCCCTCTCGTTGCTATGCATCACCATGATCTTGCGTGTGCGTAGGAATTTTTTTGAAATTACTACGTTCCCCAACAGATAAGAGTATGAGTTTGTCACTTGATCCTCCTTAGTTTCTTGAGACAATATATTATATCTTCCAAAAACTTCACTTGTTTTTCCCAATAACTTTGTACATAACTCAACATCCTTTCTCTTAATGCTTTTTCAGCACTTATTTTCCTATTTGGTTTATAAAGGGTCATAATGCAATTCATATCAAGTGCGCTCTGACTATACCCTCGCCTTATCAACTGTGTTTGCAAGAATGGTTGCGAGCGGTATTTGCAACCGTATTCATATAGGATGTCTTACTAATGCTTCAGAAACCATTAACATTTATTTTGTCTATCTTAACTCTTTTGTGTTGCCAAAGTTTTGTCTATCTTTTGTGTTGCCTAAGTGTTGTCTAAGGTGGAATTTATTCGTCAATCTTAGATGCCAAGATAAGTTGATACACATCTTGAAAGTGTATTTTTTTTTGTTCTAGCCTGTAAGGGCTTTCATTCTTAAAATAATGAAATCAAGGTAGGCAGGTAGCAAGAGTATAAGTTTCATATGCGGGGGAGATGGGTCATCTAGATTACTTCAGTTACTGAACTGTGACCACCATGTCGGTAAACGATGATCTTTGATCGCCATTGGTTGCATACATGTTCTTTAACTGAAATAATTTAGAAGATTCATTTCCAAGAATAATTGGCTCATATTAATAACTTGTTGTGCAGCTTGCATTGCCCTAAAGGATTTTTATAAACTCAACATGATGCAGCGCGTGGACTGGAATGAGAAGCATAGGGTTATTTTTCTACATAAAAAGGTGATAAATATTCTCTCTTAACTGTAAATGAATTATGAGTGGCACACATGAATTCCTTAGGTCTCTAGGTTATTTCATTTCAAAATTTGAACTTCCCATGGTGAATCTGAAAAGAAATATTGTTCTTGTAATAAGTGTAAATTTGGTATATGATGATGCTTAAGACAATAAGACTGACGGATATTGGATTATTTGTCGTGTCCTTTTGAAAATTGCAGAAAAATGCCTACGCATTGCTGTATTCGGGAGACTTATCAACTGCAGCAAAGAATGCAATGAAGAATAATTTTGAAACAAAGATATCTCACATAGTGGATATCAGCTACCACAGGTTGGCATCCTTATTATATTTCTACGACATGCATGCATTCAATTGCTCAAGCACGTTCTCCCTACTTGTCTTCAACAAATATGAATGCTTAAGACCGGATGTTTCTTCTCTATGGGAAAGCAGTGGCTACACCCACCACACTACACCCCGGCTATACCCCGCAAGAAAACATATCAAAACTTTTCAAAAAAGTTCTGAAACTTTGTGGTAATAGTTATGAACAAATGTTATAGGTGTTTGCAAAGTTTGGATGTCAAATAACATTCGAGGAGCTCTGTAAAAAAAATCACCAAAAATTACTCAAAATATATGTGCACTGTTTGAGTAGATTTTGTAATTTTCTTTTTGTGCAAAGCTCGTCGAATGTTATTTGACCACCAAACTTTGCAAGCACCTATATATTTGCTTCTTAAGAATGGCAGTAATTTTAATAAGCTCATTACTAATTTACTGGGTTTGCAGCTTTTCAGGTAAGAGCGATGTTGTGAAAATTTTGACGGTCAAGGGAGCAAAGCCTGACGGGCGACATCTGTCCTGCGACTTCGTTGATGTACACCATGTAGAAACAATGCTCAGCAGTTACAAGACGTCTCATGGTACCGGGGGAAATGCTGCCAGGGTTGAACCAAGTGCGGATGAGGTCTAGCCGTCTAGACGTGCGAGAGGACTTTCCATAATACGTTTCTCTGATCTGGTAGGCGGAGAGCATGTGCCCGGAACGCAGTTCCTGTGGTATCCGCGTTGGCTGCGGAGTTTTTTTTCTAAGAGAGAGAGAGATCAGCAGAGGTTATGCTCTGTTCGTGGTCGGCCTGCAAGTGTTTTGTATGTTCTCGTTGAGATAATGCATGGACAGTTGATTGCACTGGCATTGCAACCGCATATACAAACTACAAGTGTGGTAAAGGCCGCGTTGGGATAATGCATGAACATTTTGAGTCGTGCATTATCCACTTATTTAAGTGCCATTGCAAGTGTAAACAAACTACAGGGTTTGCTAACTCAACTAAAATGTTTTTGTATTCAAACACACTTATTTTTGCCGGAAAGTTGTTGTGGAGGTCGAGCTACATGGAACCCCTTATCCTCACCCCTCCAACATTGCTTTGAGATATGTGCTCTCCAACGAATTTACTATATAGTTTATTTATTTATTTATTTTTTTCTCTCTCTCTCAAATGAAACAATATACGGAATTCAAACTTTGCAGATCAAAAAAACTTTAGAACTTCAATGTGTGAAAAAACTATCAGATTTTTTGGTCCGGCATAAATATGTAACATGAGACTTTTTTTTATTAAAATTTTATTTTTAAGCATTTAAAATGGATGAAAAATCCGAAAGTTTTTTCTCACGTTGTAGTTAGAATGTTTTGTTGTCCTGCAAAGTTTGAAGTTTATATTTTGTTTGGTTTGGGAGAAACAAAAGGATAAATATGCCTGCATGGATCGCGATGTAGAAATGGATGGCTAAGATAAGGGGTACCATGTGGCTCGACCTACAGAATACCACACTCTTTTTTTTCTTATATATAATACCCTTGTGTGCACCCTTGTTATGGACTTATGTACCCTTTCAACGACAAGTGGGCCCTACAAGTATGAAAATGCGCATTTGAAAATAGTGAACCTAAGCTGGGGCTAATAGACGGGTGGTAAAAATAAGCCCAGATGACCTCATAAGTTATATGAGTCGTATTTCTCGAACCTTTCATTGGTTTCCTCCAACCAAAGCTCGTCGGGAGCGACAACGACAAGTCAGAAGTTGGTTTTGCCATGGATAGGAGGGAACAAAGAGGATGACTTGGGTGGAGGCATGGAAGGTGATTGAGAGGAACAATGAGGTGGAGGCCATGTTGTTGCTCGTGGGCTCGCCGAGGCCCATGACCCTTGCCTTAATCTCCTACAACACGAAGACATCCACCTTCAATCTCCTCCACCATGACAACGCCGCCAGATTCTTTCGCGCCAATGATGTGCCACAACATGGCAAATGAAACCCCCGATCAAACTTGGGGATCATCAACTACATAGTCAAAATTCGGTGTTCCTCCTTCAACACCAACAATTGTTTGTAACCTCCAATTTCTTTCTCTGCTAAGCTCCCTAGCAATTCTTTTGCACCTACATGACCCCATCGCCCACCTTTGTGTTTCCCTTTTATTGATTACATGTTCCGCAATAGAAGCCTCGTATCCACTTTCTACCACCGTCGTCGTCACCCACCCTCATGTTGGCAACCACCGGAGTTTCACCCTAGCTATGCGGTTCCACCATCGACATCACCTCAAAGTGTTGGTTCCATTTGCCCCATCACCTCGCCCTCTCGATCTTCCAGACTCCTCCAAGCTCCATTTGGCCTCGTCTCTGTCCGCAGTCAATGAGACACAGGACTTGGTTAGACCTGAGTAGGACCTACAGTGAACCACTTGATGACTCCGTAAGGACCTAGGTGTGAATTTTCATACTTACAGGACCAAAATGACACACCCATTGTAGTTTTAGGGTTTTGTATACATTTTACTCAAAATCTAATTCATGATGGTTAATTTAGGACTTGTCAAAGCAGTTTATTTCTGTTCCAGACTGTTCAAGTTGCAAAGCCCATTGACAATTTCACTTGATTGTTGTGGTGCTGCCATACAACATCGATTTATTGTCATCATATGTGATGCTTGTTGGCACGAATAGTAGTGGTGGTATTTATAATAGTTGAACAACCTTGTCCTGTTGTCAATAAGATCGACATGATCGAGTTGCATTCCTAGTAGTATGTTTAATATTAAGAATCTAAGGATTAGGGACCATATGCTAATCCTCTTAACCGCCCAAAATGCTGCACTCTTGCCGTTCGGTTGCTTCATATACTATGCAAGACTTATGCGTTGCGCCTTAGAAAATGGGCTCAAAAGTATGCAAGTTGTGTTAGGAACGACATGTCAACAGAGAAAGAGAGAGAGATGCATTTTCTTATTCAGATTGGATGCATAATGTATGATGGCGCTATTAGATACTACGTACTATTCGATGCTGCATATATATATGGCAGGAATGGTGAAGGTCTGAATATCATCATGATCTTGCCCGAGAGGCAGCTGACATCCGGTAGGTACGAGCTGGGAGCTCGAGCTGGTCAGGTTAGTATCCTTTTGTGATGCGCTATTATGCTTTGTTGGTATGCATATGCCCATCGGCGCCAAGTATTATTACGCCCGTAATCTTCGAATTTGATATATGCTGCAGGTCGGGGACCTCTATGAAGATCGCCGTAATCCAGTGTTGTTGTTCATAGGAAAGCAACACCGGAGAGACAACTAAGATCATTGGTTGGTTTCCCGTTGTACACCATATCGGCACATTCAAGACTGGATTTTTCGGAAAGGAGAGTAGAACCCGCTTCTACATCGATTGACACCACATAAGCACATTCAATACTGTTTTGGAATAGTCTCAGTTTACGTTTGGCATTACAGAGGAACATGGTATTCCCGTTTGCCTCATTAGATTTGCCCTATTTTAGCTCTCTGCGATGAAAAAATGACTATGCAGTACTACCTATATTTAGCTGTGTGTATTTGTACAAATTGTAACTTGATGTAATATATAGGGACCAGTCTACACACGGTTATAACTATTCCCTTGCGTGTTGTGCAGCAGTCTGGGCCGTTAGATTTGACGAAGCGGTCGCAGTACTCAACAGTTGACAAGCAGCTCCTGCAGTACTTCAAGCGATCTGCATCGGGGATCATTTTCCCGATGATGGTAGGATTCCTTCCCATCACGTTCTGCAGGCGCACCAGGAACGCCACCATCGCCTTCAGCTTCTCTGCACTGCTCTCGCTCGTGGTGAACACCACGCCGCTGCTCTTCGCCGACAAGATGTGCCGAAAGTGCTGCGCCAGCCCGGGCGGTCATGGCCATGACGACGACGAGCTCGTCGAGGACTGCCACCGCCACCGGATATTGTTTCTTGTCCCCCGCGCCAATGGACTAGTTTTGTTTGTATTTTTTTTTTCAGTTTGTCTACGGGCTAGTTGTTGGTCGGAATTATGTAGTTGTCTATGGGGTTGACCGCTACTTATTCAAAACCACTAGTTAAGGCCTCCTTTGGTTTATAGGATAAAATATCATAGGAATATTAAACTTGTAGGAAATATGATGTCATGTACCTCAAATTCTACAAATAGGAATATTTAAAGAGATGTCCTTTGGTTCACATAGGATTTTTTCTATAAAGTCTAGGGTAATGTTAAATATGATTCATTTCCTACAGACCAAAGGATTTCAAAGGAATTTTTTCTTAGAAATCTATCCTACAGAATTCCTCCTAAATTCCTCAAAACGAAGGGAGACCTCTTGCAAAGGACACTTTCACTCCTTGAGGTGGTGACAAGTGACGCACTGCATGTGCTATACTTGTCACAACTCACAAACTGTGAGTTTTATGTCTTTCTAGATTCGTTTTTTCGAAGCGTTTTATCGCTTGAATCGTCCATCCAAATTATGAACCGTTTTCATGTTGCGTTTCTCGCATTGAAATTCTTGAAATAGTTGCATGTTAATAGGCTTGGATGATCGTTTCCCCCAAATACCCAGAATATGAAAAAAAAAGTGAAAACTTTAGAAAGAAACTTTTTCCAAAACTACCGAAAACAAAAACAAATTGGAAACAAAAAAGATTTTTTTTCCTTTTTCACCTTTTCAGGAAGCACTCACGGCGATGCGCTTTTCACTTTTCGATAAGCACACAGAAAGCACAACTATCTTTTTCACTTTTTTGAAAAGCACAATTATGATAAACACAGTTGTGCTTTTCACTTTTCACACAGAGTGATTCACGCAAGGAAAATAGAAAAATCGATTCTCTCCCCTCCAAACCCTAAAGAAAACCAAGCAAAATCCGAAATCTTGAAGAAGAAAAACACATGAAAAAAAATGTTTTCACAAGTGCGACCAGCCTGGGACACGTGGTGACGGCTAAGAACATCACATGGCACACGTTCGCTGGGAAGGTGTTGCAAGGGTACTTGCTGTTTAATCAACTTCGATCTCTAGATGTTTAATTTTAGGCACTCTCTGTTTTAAATGATACTTTCTTCATCTAGGTTTATTAATCCTTCATCAAGTAATTTGGGACGAAGAGAGTATATTATTAGTGAAATCAATGACTAAAAGTTGATCCAAAATATGAGGAGATTAATAAACCTAGATAAAGAAAGTACCTAAAACTCATCATCAAGATGGGGGATTTGGATCATTTAGATTTGTCTGAGGGTTGTCCTAATGGAAAGTGGCCCCGTTCCCACCCGTCGATCTTAGGGGCAAATGATGAGAGTTAGAAGTAAAATGGGGCAAATAATCCATCATAATATCTGATTATATATTTTCTGAACTCAAATTTAGGCCGGAGGAAGCAGGGACCGTAAGTCCATAATCTGTCTCTGCGCTTGAACTCCTTATCCCTGCAGAAACTTCTAGAAGCATCATCCACGGGCCGGAAGCCCCATGGATGGCGCGGCCTCTACGAAGGCGGCGGCGGCGGAGGAGGAACCCTCCGGCGACGCCGTCGATCTCGACTCTAGCGTGCCCGCCGCCTCTGCATTGCCCGATCCTGTTGGTCCTCAACCTCCTCCGCCCGAACTCCCCCGCTATTCTCTAGATTTCGCTTCGAGATTTCGTTTTTTCAACCGATTGATCTGGGGATGCTGTGTAATTATCTGGTACGTATGTTATAGGGGGGAGACGTGTACGTCGTTTTGTTGGTGAAGGCGTCGCTCAAGCTGCTTGGGAAGGATCTTCCTCCTCAAGTCCGGCACTATGGCTTCGAGATGATGCAGGTTATTCCTTGGGACATAGTCATCATCTCTGTTTACTCTCACAGGGAGTTCTGTCCAGATAGAGTTAGTAGACGAGTAGTACTTGTTTGCTGATTTACTGCATCTACATCTGTATCTGCATCTGCAACTCCACGCTCCATCTTACTTCGGTCACTACTTCATCATTACAATAGTATGGCTGTTGTGAAATTTGCCTGGAAAATCACAGCATTCCTACATTTATTAATATATACCCTATAACTCATGGCGTGATCGATGATCGATGATGGTGCCGCTTAGCTAGCTATAACTCATGGCGTGCTGATATTGGTAGCATCTACTTAGATTGAGGTGGGTTGAGGTTCGTATCGTAGAACAGAGTGTGTTTGGAGATGCGTCTGATTTGGTAGATTTTTATTTGGTAGACTGGTTAGCTGCCCCCATCGATCGGTTTCCATCAAGCAGTGCTACAGCTGCGTTAGGGGGGAAATGTTCCTTCCTCGTTTTTGTCATTTGATTTGTTTCTTCTGTGCTTGTTTGCAGGTATTTGGAGTTGCGTGTGATACTTTGCCTATCCGTCAGTAAGATATGTTTATCTTGTTGCCTATCTTTTATCAGGGTCCGCCAATTAACTTTTTGGATGGTCGTGGTCGAGAGCATGATCAACAGGTATGATCCTGTTCAGAGTAATGCTACTGGTGATTTAGTAAGACCCACTGAATCTTTTGTGCCAAAATGGCTGGTAAGCATATTGTTAACCTCTCCATTCTCTTCTTGTTTGTTTGGCATATTTGGACTTGTGGTTGCTGAATTACCTCTTAAAAAAAAATCAAGTGATTCTTAAAATATTTATTTTCGGAGTTACAATAAATACACATGCAACAAGTCCTGTAGGTGTTTGAAAATTAATATGTCAAGTTTCTTAGTTATGAAACTGCAAAATTCCTAAACGAATGGGATCTGGCCTACCTTGTAACATGTATGGGCCTTAGGACTTGTTGTAACCTGGCCTGTAAGAGTTAGGGTGCCTTTGGTTCAGCTTTTGCACCCATTCCTGCTGTGAAAAAGCTGAAAGCCAACCAAGGGGGCGTTTTCACCACAGAATCTGCAGACGCAACAAATTTTACGCAGTGCAAATCTCACAGCAGCTCGACCCCAGCTTCCATCGCGCTGAGGGCAGATGTTTGCCGAAAATTACCCACCTTGTCACCCCGCAAGTCATACCGGTTCGATTTCATTTCCCCCTTAACCCAAAGCTACACACTGGTCTGTTTCTACTCGGCGCTACGAACAGGGAAAGCAGGAGGCAGAGCCACAGAGCTCACCCTCAAGCTAGTTAGGCTGTGTACTTGTACTGTGATGGGGTTGTTTGGTGGATATGGTGTACCTGAGTGAATACTGGATGGCTTGTTGAAGGCTAAATAGCTGAATTAGTTTTGTGTGGACTCTGATATTTATCAATTTATATACGGGCACATCACACCTTCGTTTTCACCTTATCCAGGCTCACCATATGCACACTTCTTTATGTTTTCCCATTGACTTGGCTCCAGATGACCTCCCTGTGTCACAGGTTAGTTTCTGCTCCATCTTGCCAACTAAACATGCACACCCAGGCTAAATCCATATGCTCAGCGGTGCATGACGGGTTTACAGCGACCATTGAGGAGAGAACCAGCATTGGAGAGGTGCAAGAAACACCCAAATAGGGACTAAAATAAACATCTAGCTTCAATTTTAGTGGGCTTGTTTGCTGTGACCCCAGCGCGTTCGTGAACTTGGGTGTGTGTGTGTGTTTCCTTCTTTTGTGTTTGGGTAACCCTTGTGGTTGCCAGTGTGGACCTTTGTGTTTTGGTTTGTTGGTCTGGCTGTTTCTGGACTTTTTATTTATAAGGTGGGGTGCGGAGCCTTTTTCGGTAATAGGGAAGCTGACGGAAGGATGGAGCCCAAGCGGAGAGATTGCAGTCCTCTTTAGCAGTCAATACTGTTAAAGTATATTATATCTCCTCTTTGTAATAGATCAGTCTTTTGGGATAGTTGGTTGATAGAATTTTCTAACATGATATCAAACGTAAGGTCTTAGGTTCAAGTTTCAGTTCCCGCATTTCTCCCAGTCATTTATCCCCGCCCAAGACGGGCGTGAGCAGAGGTGTTGATCAATCCATATCCACATTGGATGTGAGAGAGAGAGAGGGGAGGGGGTTGTTAAGTATAGTTGGGATAGTTGTTTGATAGGAATATCTAACATGGTATCAGACCTGAGGTCTTGGGTTCAAGTCTCAGTCCCCGCGTTTCTCCCAATCATTTATCTCCTCCCAAGTTGGGCGTGAGGGGAGGTGTTGATCATTCCATATCCATGTTGGATGTGAACGGGGCGTGTTAGATATATTATATCTCCTCTTCCTAACAGATCTGTCTTTTGGGTTAGTTGGTTGATAGGATTATCTAACAAGTACATTGCAGAGTTCAGGGAGCGGGGAAGTTTTATTTTTCTTTGAATATCCTGAATCTTATTAGCGCATTGTAGCTTATGTTTTGCTTTTTAGTTTGGATACTGAAAGTAGCCATCATAGCTCGCTATGCTCCTCTAGGGATTTACATTTTTGACTGTTCTAGTGTCATTGATGGTGCAGGGTAAGTATAAAGTAACACCGGACTATCGAGAAGAGGCCGAGCTACTTCGCTGGGAGCATAATCTCCTGTCTGAAGCATTTGTCAGTGTGACGACCTGTCCTGGGTACAATGGAAATAACATCCTTTTACACTCCCATGTTGTCACATTAAGTGCACTAATAAAGTTCAGTACTGCAGATCATGATGCAAAACATATTTTATGCCTTTTGTCTGCTAGGATTGAATGTAAGGAGGAGTTGCTTTTGTCTCTACTGAAACCTTTGAACAAAATTTGGACCCAGCCAGAGTGGAACGAAGAATACATGCATTATACATATCGTCTAACTGGTCTTCTTTGCAATGATCAATTTAGGGAGACAATATGTTTGTTGGTAAAGTCATTTGAGGAGGAGATCAAAGGAAGCAAAATTGAACATTCTACGGGAACACAGGAAAAATGCCGTCCAACATCAACTACCAATTATCCGTGCTCATCTACCTTTCCACAACTAATGCTTGCCCTGCTCTTACGGGTAAATAACTACCACCAACACTTCATTTCTTACAGATTGTGATAGTAAACCACCATATAATTTTTTGGATTTTTTTAGACAGTAACTAGGAAAAATTACTTAAAAAAAAAACTAGTATTGCAAAGATGTATCTGCATGGGCCCCGTCTGTCAGTTACACAACTAGTGGTATTTTTGTGGGGTACTCACTCTGTTCAAATGCTTATGAAAACTACCCTAGTTTACATTGTTGCTTTTCATGTTTTATTATTGTGATTATGTAGTTACAATGTTTCACATTTACTTCAGATCCTTCATTTTATACACATGGCTTGGATGGATCGGTCTGAGTGCTATGATCTGCCAGAAATTATTTGGAGAGCTAGACTCATTAGTACCAATGAGATATCCACTTTTCTGAAGGAGAATAATACTTTACCTGCCAATGATGGAGTTGATGTTCGTAGGATGAATGCTATTGGAACATGGTTACGTGAAATTCGAGAAACTGGGTAAGTCTGCTGTTTCACAGCTGTTTGTCAAACCGATTCTATTGTTTCAACAGAGATATAAAATTGTATTCTGGTTGCATCAGTGATTTCCGTATCATTAAATTGTGCGTTTATGTTCAAATCAGTATTTAATACCCTAGAAAGGAGGTTCTAAAGTGCATTTGCTCCTAGCCAGATGACAGCTTCCCTCTGATCTTTCAATTGTTGGTGTGTTTGAAAGATGTTATTTTGTATAATGTTGCAGGTATAATATCATAGGCTTGTACGCGTCTGTTGAAAGATCAATTTTTGGATTGGACTGTTCTCTTTCCATAAATACTCTTGCAATGGATATAAGCTCCATGGAATTTGATCATGTGGGGAAACTCATACAGCTCAGCTTCATTCCATTAGTCAGGTGTTGCCCTCGAGGATGTTGGGACAAATGGGTGTTGTTGTTGTTGGAATCTTTATTTTTCTACTGTAAAGATATCTTTGGTTATGCGTGGCTCAGTCTTATACACGAGGGACGCGCTGAAGTACCAGCTTACTTTGGCAATCTTTATGGACCTGAAGAAAAAGTCAAGAAATTAGAAGTGGAGCTGCTGCTTAAATTCACTCGTTCTGTATCTTATTTGCTCGGGGTTTTAGCATCAGAAGAATTTAATAGCGGCCTTCCGCAGTTGAATTGCCCAAAATCTGACTTGAAATCCATATCTTCCAGCTCCCTTATGGGGTATGATTTCCGGTCATTCAGTTGTGCTTTCTGTGTGTGATCTCTACACATTTACTTACTCCTCAGCAATGCTTCTTGTAGGTATCTTTTACTTCACAATTGCTTTGGGAGGTTTAGCATGTACTCCTTGTTTGGGTCTTTGGTGGATTATCAAGCAGCTAAGGAAGCACTACCCTTTTGTCATGCATTGATCCGCCTTGCCGTTGCTACTGATGATGAGAGACTGAAACAGTTTATTCTTAATGAAATGCTTCCAACTCTTGTCCGGTTTGATGATAGGAGTCCCCCAAGTGGAATCTCATGGTTAAGATCGGAGTTAAGTTCAAGCATAGAAGTGAGTTCTATGAAGGATGTTGTTGGCCTTTGTCGGGAAATATACGACGTTTACTTGCACAATCAGGCAAGTTAAGAATGTATCACTTTCTTTCTATTGTATACTAGTAATTTTTTGTGATCTCAAGGGTTCTAGCCATATGCCACTAATGTTACGGAAATTTCTTTTGTGTTCTGTTTTCGTAAATAGCAGGAATTCTGTGTGCTAATTGGTAATTGCTTTCTGCCAAAGATACCTCTCTCCAGTCTTTAGAATTTGGTGGCTGTAAGGTCTACTCTTGATAATGGCATGACATGGCTGCTTGTGGATTCATTGTTATCTAGCTAAGTACTGGCTGCTGATGGACCAATTCTTTTAGATGGTTCTGAGTAAACCGCATATTGACATTTCCGTGATTGTTTTACTTTCAAGTCCAAAATCTAATGATGTCTTAGTGATCACGTGCACAATAATCCACGAGCAACATAGCGAGTCCTCCTGGATTTTCCATTTAGCTTCATATAGTATGATGTGAGCTGTGAGATATTTCTGTAAAGTTAACATAAATCACAAGTTCACAACCATATAGCTATTTGTGTTGCTTTGGTATACTGGCATTAACCTTTTCTTTTCCAAGCAAAGCTCAGGTCAGTCAAACACTGTAATAAATTCTGCTATGACGTATGTTTGACCTGATTACTATTATGAAGGGTGAACAGCAGAACAGAAAGACGTGTTCGGATGGACTCAGTGATTGGTTTGAAAAGGAATAGGAGGATCTTCGTATACGCGCGTCTTTGCCTGCTCCAAATGATTTTCCAAAGTACCTTGTGTGGAATTGGGAGGTGAGTTCTCTTGCTTTTTTTATAATTTATTCTCACATTCAAAGAAGTTACTTGGCTTATTTCTGGTGCTCGTTTTTCTTCACAATATGTTCCCTTTTATGCTTTGCGCAGTTCAATGAAGAATTTGACAGATATTTTCCTACCTATATGGAAATGTTGCATGAGGTGGATACAATGTATGACTGTCTGGAGGTAAATTTTTGCTCCATCATGTGATATTCATTTATTAAGCACATACTCTCCAATGCTGAATAAAATGCTTAGTTGTGTGACAATGTAGTCAAGGAAACATGTTTTCTGGTGTCCATACACATGTTTTGTTTGCCTTCTATGACTACCTAATTGTACATCATTAACTTGCCTAGGCATGTATAGATAATTTACAATATTATGTTGTGGGGTCGTCGCATCCTTAGTGGCGCGCTACATCAACGCCTGGGCGTAGTGAAAAAAATGAGCAAGGGTCTTCACATTTAACTCGACGAATGCGAAGGGTAAGGAAACTAGCCGAGCCTAAGAGGATTCACTTAGTTAGCTGGAATGTAGGGACCGTGACAGGTAAGCTTCGGGAGCTAGCTAGTTGATACAGTGGTGAGGAGAGGTATTGATATCCTTTATGCCCAAGAAACCAAATGAAGGGGACAAAAGGCAAAGGAGGCAATAAGGGTGTGTTTGGTTCACGCCCCAGCTAGCCACACCAATCTTTTGGCATGACCAAAGCAAAGGCATGACCAAAATTTTGGCAAGCTGATGTTGTTTGGTTTGGGGCCATGGTATCCTCCAAATTTTGGCAAAAGAGGCCTTTGCTTGGTTTGTGACCAACTGGTACCATGATTATACTACTTGAAAAACATTTAAGGAGATATTTAAATGCATCTATTATCTAGAAGTGAGAAGTATGTACAGATTAGAAAACTATTATGCAAATCTATATAGAAAAAAATGCCAAAACAATGTCACACAATTATCGCAAGTTGAAACATAAATCCCGTGCTGCACGCCATGCTGCATGCACTCCTTTCTTTTCGAAGGATGCTGCATGCACTCCTTTCTTTTCGAAGGATGCTGCATGCATCTACTAATCACGCGGAAGCACGAAGGGATTTGTTACCGATTGATTACCGCTAACAGAATCAGTCTTAACCTACAGAATCCCTTAAAAAAATATCAATTGTACCACTACGTCGTATGTAGGGCCCACCAAGAACAGCACGCCAATTTTTTGGCGCAGCTTTTGCTTGCCCACATCTTGCCCGCGCGTTGGCAAAAAATACACGGGGAAAAACCCTGGTCGCTGGGCGTGCCAAATATTTGGCAATGATCCAAACAACCACCAAATTCCATGGGCTAGCCAAATTTTTGGCATGGACAGTTTTGGTAGCAATCCAAACAGCCCCTAAGATACCGGTTTGAAGCTGTGCTACACGGGGACAACTGCAAACAACAATGGAGTAGACATCTTGTTCAACGGGAGCCTCAAGTATGAAGTGGTAGACATCAAAAGGTGTGGGGATTAGATTATCTTGGTCAAGGTAGTAGTTGGGGACTTAGTTTTCAATGTATCAGCGTGAATGCCCCGCAAGTAGGCCACAATGAGAACACCAAGAAGTTCTGGGAAGGCTAAGGCGTGCTGATAATGTCAAGAGAGGTTGGGGTAGACCGAACTTGACACGGGAGGAGTCTCCCCCGTCGCTCCCGCGAGCGACCGGGAGGCAACCCTAGGTGCCGCCGCTGCCGCCGGGCTACCCTCTCCCTCACGCCTCCTTCCTCGCCGTCGTCGGGGGGCGCTGTTGGGCGAAGCCCGGGCAACGTCGGCGCTAGCGGGGCTCTCCCTTCCCTCGGTGTGGTGGCGGCTGACGCGGGGCAGCGCTGTCAGGCAGAGGCGCGTCGCTTCTCACACGGCGCGGAGGTGCAAGGCAGAGCTTCGCGGTAGTGTGTGGGTTCGACGGTGGTGTGTGTTAGAGTTATAATATAGGTCATGTACCCCTTTGTATTTATCCCGTTGTATAAGGGGTTCCCTGCATATGTTCCACACCTGTACATGTATATATATCGGCCTATGGCCTCATGGGAATACAAGTTGCTTATTCCTAACATGGTATTAGAGCTTAGGTCTTTTTTCGCACGCGCAACTCGTGCTACGATCCAATCCCGTCGCCGCCGCCGCTCTGCTGCGTCTGCTGCGTCTCTCCCGCCGCTCTCTGCTCTGCTGCGTCTCTCCCGCCGCTCCTCCCTCCCGCCAGGCGCTGCTCCCCCCTCCCGCCAGGCGCTGCTCCCGCCAGGTGCCAGGGCGGCTCCCGATCGGCCGCCGCCAGGCTCCTCTCCTCACGATCGCCTGGGCCGTGTGGATCGCCCTCCCGCCGGTTGGATCGCCAGGCTCCTCTCCTCCTGATCGGCTGGGCTGCTGTCCCTCTCCTCCCGATCGT
Organism: Triticum aestivum; assembly: GCF_018294505.1. Taxonomy (NCBI): domain Eukaryota; kingdom Viridiplantae; phylum Streptophyta; class Magnoliopsida; order Poales; family Poaceae; genus Triticum; species Triticum aestivum. The sequence continues at coordinate 541,075,341 of NC_057802.1, forward strand.
CCCCTGCTGCCGTCTGCGGTCTGCTGCGCCGGATCCCGCTCCCAGCCGCCGTCCTCGTCCGGCTTCCTCGTCCTCGTTCGGATCTTTGCCAAAAAAAATATGTCTGCTGCATCAGGCTATGTTGCTGTCCCTCGCTGTCCGGTGATCTTCGATGGTACCAACTACACCGAGTTCGCTGGCTTCATGTGCATTCACATGCGTGGCATTCGTCTCTGGAGTGTTCTTTCTGGCGAGGTCTGCTGTCCGCCACGTCCGGTCCCTCCGATGGCCCCTACTCCGCCGACTCCACTGGTTCTTCCTACGGACGCTACTCAGGCCGCCAAGGATGCGGCTAAGCTTGCTGATGAGACTGCTGATCGTGCTTATGATGAGAGGGTTTTGGCTTATGAGGAGGCTCTTCAGACGTATCATGGTGCTTTGTCTGTTTACACCCAGTGGCTTGATGATGATGCTCGTGCTGCAGCGGTTCTCACTGCTAGTGTTCTGCCTCAGTTTGCTTCCGAGTTTCTGGGTCTTCCTACTGTCTTTCAGATGTGGACCTGTCTTCGTCAGCGCTATGAGCCCTCTGGTGATGCCTTATACCTTTCTGTGGTTCGTCAGGAGCATGCTCTTCAGCAGGGTGACTCTATTGTTGATGACTTTTATGCACAGAGTTCTGCTATCTGGCGCCAGCTTGATTCTCTCCGCAGTGCTGGTTGTCGTACTTGCCCCTGCTGCCAGGCTGTCCAGGCCAACTTGGAGTTTCATCGCGTCTACGAGTTCCTGTCTCGGCTCCGTAAGGAGTTTGAGCCCCGGCGTGCTCAGTTGTTTGCTCGTGGCCGTATTTCTCTCATGGAGGCGCTTTCAGAGATTCGTGCTGAGGAGACTCGCTTACGTGGTGCTGGTTTGCTGGAGGTTCCCTCTGTGCTCGCTACTCGGGCTTCTTCCACTCCACCTGCTGCACCGCCCCATTCTCGCTCGAGTGCTCCGCCGCTCTTGCCCACTCCTTCTGGAGGCTCCGGTCGCCCCCGTCCACATTGTGACTACTGCAACAATGATGGTCATATTGAGTCCCAGTGCTACACAAAGCGGAAACACCTGCGCAAGGCGCGATCATCCTCCTCAGGGACTTCGTCATCTCCCTCGACAGCTTCAGCCATTGCTTTGACTGAGCAGGATATTCTGAGACTTAAGCGTCTGCTCGCGGCTTCAGGTTCTTCCTCGACGAGTACTGCTGGTTCTGTGACTGATGCTTCCCGCACTGAGCACCCGCCCTCTACACAGTCAGGTACATCCCCATGGGTTCTGGACTCTGGAGCTTCTTTTCATATGTCTTCTCATTCTTCCGCTTTGTCCTCTCTTCGATCGCTGGATTCTCCTGTTCATGTCTTCACTGCTGATGGTACTCCACTTTCTGTTGCTAGTAGAGGCCATCTTTCCACTCCTTCTTATTCCGTTCCTGATGTTGCTCATGTTCCTCGACTTACCATGAATCTGTTTTCTGCCGGTCAACTTACTGATTCTGGTTGTCGTGTCATTCTTGATGTTGACTCTTGTTCTGTCCAGGATCGTCGCACGCACACTCTGGTTGGGGCTGGCCCTCGCTGCCGTGATTCTCAGGGTCTTTGGGAGTTGGACTGGCTTCATGTTCCTTCTGCTGCCACCACCATCGCCAGTCCCTCCGCTGCTGTCGCCTCTGTTACTGGTTCCTTCAAGCAGTGGCATCATCGACTTGGTCATCTGTGTGGTTCTCGGTTGTCGTCTTTAGTTCGTCGAGGTCTTCTGGGGTCTGTCTCAGGAGATGTCTCTTTAGAGTGTCAGGGTTGTCGTCTTGGCAAGCAGATTCAGTTACCATATTCACATAGTGAGTCAGTGTCTACGCGTCCTTTTGATTTAGTCCATTCTGATGTATGGGGTCCTGCTCCTTTCGCTTCGAAAGGTGGTCATAAATACTATATTATTTTCATCGATGATTTTTCTCGTTACACATGGCTTTATTTCATGACTTCTCGTAGTGAGGTGTTGTCTATTTATAAGCGTTTTGCTGCCATGGTTCATACTCAGTTCTCTTCACCCATTCGTGTTTTTCGTGCTGACTCCACTGGCGAGTATATCTCTAAGATGTTGCGTGGTGTCCTTGCTGAGCAGGGTACTCTTGCCCAGTTCTCTTGTCCTAGTGCTCATGCTCAGAATGGTGTGTCTGAGCGCAAGCATCGTCACCTTCTTGAGACGGCTCGTGCTATGATGATTGCCGCCTCTCTTCCGCCTCATTTTTGGGCCGAGGCTATCTCCACTTCCGCTTATCTCATCAACCTTCAGCCGTCCGCTGCTTTGCAGGGTGGTGTTCCTTTTGAGCGTCTTTTTGATCGTTCTCCCGATTATTCGATGCTTCGCTTGTTTGGTTGTGTTTGCTATGTTCTTCTTGCCCCTCGCGAACGCACCAAACTGACCGCTCAGTCTGTTGAGTGTGTCTTCTTAGGCTACAGTGATGAGCATAAGGGCTATCGTTGTTGGGATCCTATCGGTCGTCGGATGCGTATCTCTCGAGACGTGACTTTTGATGAGTCTCGTCCTTTCTACCCACGCCCATCTTCCTCGCTTTTTTCAGTGGAGGATATCTCTTTCCTCACTTTTCCTGACTCACCTATCACCCCCGTCGCGCCTGTGCCTATTCGTTCCACTCCCTCTGCTTCTCCACCCCTCGTCGATTCGCCGCCACCATCTTCCCCGGTCTCCTCACCTAGCATGTCACCGGATTCTACACCTTCCTCTCCGGTGACTTCTCCGTCGCCACCCCCCGATTCTAACTTGGCGATTCCTCCTTCTCTTGTTCCATCTTTTCCTCAGCATTACACTCGTCGTTCACGACATGTGGATGCTTCCTTGGATGAGTCGTCCTCTTCTTCTCAGCCTACTTATGGCTTGCGTTCTCGTCCTCGTCCGCCTATTGATCGCTTTGGATTTCCCACCGCTGGTGCTGCTGTTCTTGAGCCGACTTCTTGCTGTCAGGCTGTTGTTCATCCTGAATGGCAGTTTGCGATGGCAGAGGAGATTGCTGCTCTTGAACGCACTGGTACCTGGGATCTTGTTTCTCTTCCTCCCGGAGTCCGTCCCATCACTTGTAAGTGGGTCTACAAGGTTAAGACTCGCTCCGATGGTTCTCTTGAGCGTCACAAAGCTCGTCTCGTGGCTCGTGGTTTTCAGCAGGAGCATGGTCGTGATTATGACGAGACTTTTGCTCCTGTGGCCCATATGACCACTATTCGTACACTTCTTGCCGTTGCCTCTGCACGCCACTGGTCTATATCTCAGCTTGATGTTAAGAATGCCTTTCTTAATGGTGAGCTGCGTGAGGAGGTGTACATGCAGCCACCACCTGGGTATTCTGTTCCTGATGGCATGGTGTGTCGTCTTCGTCGCTCTCTCTATGGCCTTAAGCAAGCCCCTCGCGCCTGGTTTGAGCGTTTTGCCTCTGTGGTCACTACTGCTGGTTTTTCAGCAAGTGCTCATGATCCAGCATTGTTTATTCACCTTTCTCCTCGTGGCCGGACTCTTCTTCTTCTCTATGTTGATGATATGGTCATCACTGGGGATGACCCCGAGTATATTGCCTTTGTAAAGGCCCGTCTTAGTGAGCAGTTTCTTATGTCTGATCTTGGACCTCTTCGCTACTTTCTTGGGATTGAAGTCTCTTCTACCTCTGATGGCTTTTTTATATCCCAGGAAAAGTATATCCAGGATCTTCTTGCTCGTGCTGCTCTTACTGACGAGCGCATTGTTGAGACTCCTATGGAGCTCAATGTTCACCTCCGTGCTACTGATGGTGATCCTCTCCCTGACCCGACGCGTTATCGTCATCTCGTTGGCAGTCTTGTCTATCTAGCTGTCACTCGTCCGGACATCTCTTATCCGGTTCATATTCTGAGTCAGTTTGTCTCTGCTCCCACATCGGTTCACTATAGTCATCTCCTTCGTGTTCTCCGATATCTTCGGGGCACGATCTCTCACCGTCTATTCTTTCCTAGCTCCAGTTCTTTACAGCTTCAGGCCTATGCGGATGCTACGTGGGCTAGTGATCCTTCTGATCGCCGTTCACTTTCTGCTTACTGTGTTTTTCTTGGCGGTTCTCTCATTGCCTGGAAGACGAAGAAACAGATTGCAGTTTCCCGTTCGAGTGCTGAGGCTGAGTTGCGAGCCATGGCTCTTTTGACGGCAGAGGTGACTTGGTTACGGTGGTTACTTCAGGATTTTGGTGTTTCTGTCACTACACCGACTCTGCTCTTATCTGACAGTACAGGTGCTATTAGCATTGCGCGCGATCCTGTGAAGCATGAGCTCACCAAGCATATTGGTGTTGATGCTTTCTATGTGCGCGCTGCTGTGCAGGATCAGGTTATTGCTCTTCAGTATGTGCCTTCCGAGTTACAGTTGGCGGATTTCCTGACGAAGGCCCAGACTAGAGCACAACATGGCTTTTATCTCTCCAAACTCAGTGTTGTTCCTCCACCATGAGTTTGAGGGGGGGTGTTAGAGTTATAATATAGGTCATGTACCCCTTTGTATTTATCCCGTTGTATAAGGGGTTTCCTGCATATGTTCCACACCTGTACATGTATATATATCGGCCTATGGCCTCATGGGAATACAAGTTGCTTATTCCTAACAGTGTGGACGGCTGTGTGGTGCCAGGGCGTGCGTGTGGTGGCTGTAGGGAGTCTGCTGCCCTTGCTATGGTTCTACTAGTGGGGGTGGCGCGCGACAGCAGTGGAGGTGGGTGGCCCCTGTCCATCGGTGGGTGGGAGGTTGGACGGTGGCGCTCGGCGCGGGAGGACCTCCCTCGTGAGCTACCGTGGCTCCTGCTGTGGGTCGATTTGGTACCCCTCATCGGCGGGCGCGCGATTATTGGTGGACTCCACTACTAGGGAAAACCTTACCAGTAGCGCTGGGTTTTGAGCTACCAGTAGCGCTGGCACACGCGCTACTGCTACGACGCTACAACTATTTTTTAGCAGTAGCGTGCTTTCTGCCCAGCGCTACTGGTAAATAAACATAGCAGTAGAGCGCGTCCAACAAGCTTTGGTAAACCTTGAAACAGTGCCACTGCTAATGTTTTATGTTTTTTCTTGTTTTATACTGTATTTATACACCCATTATACAAATTTTGATACAATAGCTCATCGTCATCATAATAACTCATCATCATCATCATCATCATCATCATAATAACAACTCATCGTCATCATCATCATATAAGAACTCATCATGATAATAACAACTCCTTGATCCTCATCATCATCTATGAGTCATATAACAACTCATCATTCTAACACATTCTAGCTCATAACTCATCATCGTCATAATAACAATTCCTCATCATCATAGTCATAACCAACACTAGTTAATTGTTCTTAGAACATGATGAGTACTAGCTAGGACCTGCTACTCTCTCTAAGGTAAAATAGCATAAAACAGGATAGCCCCTGACTCCATTATGGAGAATGGAGATCCACATGTCTCCAATTTGTGGGCTTCGCACCATGTTGCCTCCAAGTAGCTTCTTGCGATCATTCATAACTTTCCTCCATCCTTTGATTGTGAAGTCTTCATCTCTTCGAGAAATCGTATATGCACTGCGGTGAGCCGTAGGCAGACTTGGTCATAAGCTAATAATATCCATGCCACCTTTCATATGCATCAGATGAGGCACACAATCCTTCGGGAGTTTCTGTTGAAGAACATAATAATAACATAGTTAGCAATGTAGTTTAGCTTTAGATGAATGTATGTTAAAGATGCACTGGTGTCATAATAGTAAAACCATGCTATTTCCATGGATGTTACCATAGTTCAACACGTGAACTAGTGGCATGTATTGACCATAATGTGGAGGAGTTTCATAATTGTTATTGAAAGTCTCAACATCAGTAATAAATGAGATAAGATGATTTTTCTCCTCGCAAAGAGCCACAAGTGTAGTAGGTTTTGTGTACTACCTTTTGTACATTTCTTGAAGAATGGAAATAAGCTGTTAACTGTTTTTAAATAAACAATATAAATTACATAACAAATTTATTTGACAAACTCACATAGAGGTAGAACTGGAAGCATATACACATTCACCCAAATGTCGATATTATCTTCAACGTCATCTTCAAGACGAATATCGAAGGTTATTTGCATATCCTCCTGAAATTCAGGCCTTGCATAGAGCTCTCCAATTTGAGCAACCAAAATGTGTGTGATTAACTGCATTGTAGACCTTAACTGTAAAAGCGTAACCATGTTGAGTCGTAAGCTGAGCTATCTTCATCTCCATACTATCACTATCTTGGAAATCGAGCTTATCCAAGACAAGCAGTCTTGTATGGCAGGGGATGCACTAGTTGAATTGTAAAAAACAGAAATTACACATTGAAGCAAATAAGCACAAGTCATGCTTAACTATGAAAAAAAATACTTGTTTACCGTTACGTACCGTAAAAACATCAAAGGTCTTGTCCAACTTGATGGTGAAGAATCTATCATTTTCCAGGTGATGCCTGTCGCACATACCCCGGTCGTCGCTGCAGTATTCGCACTCAGGGATCCTATCATCGTCAGACATTTACTGTGTTCATAATTCAAAGATTATAAATTGACGACTATTACCAGAAACTCAACACACAGATCACTATTCAGCACGGGTTGACTTTCGGTCTGTCGAGTCTTCCTTGAAAATTCTCATCTCACGTGGTGCATATGGTGGGCACTCCCTTGCTGATATATTCGACCGTCGGTGATGGTCCACTACTAGGGAAAACCCTAGTAGTAGCGCGGGTTTTGAGGCTAGCATCAGCGCGGGCAGCCGCGCTACTACTACGGCGCTACAGCTAACGGTTAGTAGTAGCGCGGTCCGTACCCGCGCTACTACTGTTGACAATATCAGCAGCGCTTTTCTGGAACGCGCTACTATTAGTTAGCTGTAGCGATTTCCTAGCCCATCGCTACTGCTATATCTTTCATCATTTTCCCCCGCTTCCTACCCCGTTTCGGTTTCAATAAACTGCAATTTCCAGATACTAGGTACTACTAGATATCAATTTCATAAAGCATTATAGGTACTAGGTAGTACTCCCTTCGTTCCAAATTACTCATCGTGGTTTTAGTTCAAACCACGACGAGTAATTTGGAATGAAGGGAGTACTAGATAACAATTTCATATATAGTCAACATGCATCCTCAAGCAGTACTAGGTGATATCGACGACGATCATCATATGTAGTTCTAGATGATATCGACGACAATCATCATATGTAGTTCTAGATGATATCGACGACGATCATCATATGTAGTTCTAGATGATTACCACACACACATATGTAGTTCTAGATGATATCGAAGATGATCATCATCCTCAAGCCTGGGCGGTGGGTGTTCCTGATAGTAATTAGGATGGCCTGTCCAACACGAAGATTCTTGCCATCGAGGAATCTCTTCCACCCAACCGAGTTTAAGTGTGTGCGACCGTCCGTGTCCACGCGGTAAGTACAGGTTGTGACGGAGCCCCTTGCAGTAAGGCGTAGTCCAGCTGAGCCTTCTTCATCAGGCTCAATACCATAACTCACAGATAGGCTCTTTGCCAATTTCTGAATAAGAAAAACATATCAATTAATAAATAGCCTCGCACATACTCTTGCAAATAAGTATATATGGATTATCTACACTATTAATAGTTCCTTAGATTCTACACTAATAATCATGTGATCAAACTCTACACTAAAGCATATCATCGACTAGATTCCACACAACATATCATTGGACTCTACACTAAGCATATCATCGGATAATTTGCATTTGTAAGTATAACATACCATATCATGTCGATCGACCATGGTACTTGTCAGGCGGGTCACGAATGGCACCCCGACAAAGTCAGCACGTGGCGGAATTATGTCCCGTAGGTTGCACACCTCCTCCTCGCTCAGCCTCATTCTTTGAGCTACGATGGCTTCATGAAGTGGGTCCTCATCATCTTCATCGAGTGGGTCCTCATTATCTTCATCATCTTCGTCATCTTCATCATCTTCCACCAGGTTGATATAAATGATAGCCAGCTTGGGTCTTTCTGCTCTGAAGGAGAAGCTGATCAACTCACCACCAGTAAGACGCATGCGGGCGAGGAAACGGGCCCATCCATCTCCTCCAATTTGTGACATATTGCGTCCTTTCTCGACCTCCATAGTGTACGGCCCCCCAGGAGCCTCAAATGTCACAGTGTCTCCTGTCAGCTTGTTGAATTTCAACCTCACATTGCATGGGACGATCTGTGTAAAAAAAGCAAAATGACACAATGCAGTAATGCCAACACTAAAAATAAAATAGTTGTTACATTTCATATAATTTCTTACCGCCGCATGACGAAAACTCGGCCGTAAGTAGATGCCGAACAACTTGCCAGTTGCAAGGCTGCTGGCGCACCTTGACTTCAATCGACATGGTGGTGGTGGTGGTGGCGCCATTTTCCTAAAGTAATATGAGCAAAGGATTAACGATCCACTTCACAGGAAAGAAAAATAGTTGTTAAATCAAAATATTCTATAAATCAACTAAAGCAACTAGCCTATTAAATCAACTTGCATACTAAATCAACTAAATCAAAATGTTCTATAAATCAACTAAATCAACTAGCCTACTAAATCAACTTGCCTACTAAATCAACTAAATCAAAATGTTCTAAATCAACTAGCCTACTAAATCAACTAATCATATGAACTAAATCAAAATGTTGCATATGAACTAGCCTACTAAATCAAAATGTAGCAGGGAGGAGGGGTTGTGGATGGAGGAGGGAGGAGGGAGAAGGAGGGGCGACTGGAGGAGGGAGGAGAGAGTAGGACGGAGGAGGAAGGGCAAAGCGAGGAGGGGCCGGCCGGCGGCGAGTTGAGGGAGGACGGAGGAGGAGGGCGGTACCGAGTCCAGCGAGGAGGAGGAGGTGACGGCGGCGCAGAGGGAGGAGGGGTAGGCGCCGGCGGCCGGCGGGGGAGGACCGGTGGGGGGGGGGGTTGAGGGGGGATCGAGTGAGTGTGAGTGTGAGTGTGGATCGGATAGAGGAGAGCGTGGGTGGAGTTTTAGCAGTAGCGCGCTATAGGTAAAGGCGCTACTGCTAAACTACCTAGCAGTAGCGCACTTTGAATTAACGCACTGCTGCTATAACTAGCTTCGCGGCGGGGTCGTGGGAATTATAGCAGTAGCACGGCTTAGTGGAGGCGCGCTACTGCTACTTTTATTTCAGCAGCGAGTTCTGTAGGAGCGCGCTACTGCTACATTGCAGCAGTGCCTTATTTTAAAACGCGCTGCTGGTAAGATCCTGTGTATAGGCTTTTCCCTAGTAGTGGTTGCTCCTTCCTTTGTTCCCGAGTGCATTACACCAAAATGTCTAGCACACGGGAATGAAGGAGAAGCGACCCCCACGACAATAGTCGGGATTCTTCCTCTCTGATATTTCGACCGTATATGGTGGACACTCCCTCACCAATTTTTCAACCGTCGGTGATGGTCGCTCTTCTCTTCCTTCCCATGCATTACCAAAAGGTCTATCACGAGAAAGAAGAGGAAGAGTGACCCCCATGACAACAGCCGGCATTCTTCTCTCATATATGGTGGACACTCTCCCTCACTGATTTTTGACCGTCATGTATGGAGCCCTGACAGACTTAAAGTCAACCCGAAATGTCGTTTAATTCTCTTTCCGGCAAATCCAGGGCACTCGATATTTCCTATATATTCTAGAACAAGTCATGCTAAAATTCACGAAAAAATTGGCATGACCTTTGCTAAAATAGGACATATCAAGCACCTGAAATTTGCTGGACCGAAATGAATCAACACTCCGGCAAAACATAAGCCATTCGGAGGTGTTCCCTGCAAACATATGCCACTAGGGCAAGCACATATCCTTCATTTTCGTATTTAAGCAACCGCATAGTCCATGTTTACTCACTATAGACGATGGTTGTCGACAATGCGGCTGTCGTCGGTGATCTTCTGGGCGTCGTCGACCGGCTCGTCGGTGATGTACCCTGCGCCACACATGAGCATTTATATAGAAAATTTCAAACTTGCCGCTCATTTCATTTCAATGGTTCAATATTGACAAAAACATTTCAATATATCTTATAACCCTAGCATTTCATCTGGACAACAAGCATAACTAAATAACCTAGTTTTTCAAGAAAGTAGGTCTCTCTCTCTCTCTCTCTCTTAATTTTGCAATGTGAGAATGACATAAAAATATTTCGCAATATAATTGGCAACAACATTTTTATATTTTATTTGATACCTAAAATGTTTCTAATTTTCTACTCTATTCTATTCAAAACACCTACATTTATTTGATACCTAAAATATTCCTAATTTATATATTTTATTTGATACCTAAAACATTGCTAAACCTACTATCTACAAGAACAGAAAGAGGAGGCCGGGATGGAGGGAGGGAGAGAGAGAGCGAGGAGGGAGGGAGGAGGCTAGGATGGAGGAAGGAAGGGAGGACGGAGGGAGGGAGGAGGGCAGCGAGAGGAGGGAGGAGGGGGCGAGATGATGAGTACCTCGGGGCGATGGCAGTGGCAGAGAGCGAGCGCGAGAGAGTGTGAGGGAAGAGTGATGAGGGAGAGAATGGGGCCGTGGGCGGAGGAAGAGGATAGGGCCCGTTAGCAGTAGCGCGGGGTATGGGCCGGCGTTACTGCTAAGCCCACCAGCTGTAGCACCGGGACAGATCCCACGCTACTGCTAAGTGGGCTAGTATCTCCTGCCTTGGGGGTGCGGTGTGGCCCACTTAACAGTAATGCCCTGTGGGCAACCCCGTGCTGCTGCTAAGTTGTACTAGTAGCGCCTGTGCCTCCCAGCGCTGCTACTAATATTCTATCTATAAGCTATTTCCTAGTAGTGCTCGCAGGGAAGTGTGCTGGCTGCCATAGTAGGGTGGCACGAGGGTGTGCTCGATAGGGAGCTCGGTAGGAGGGGACGGGTGGCCTTGATGCGGTTGCGTCACCTGTCGCCGGCATAGGGGTGTGTTGGCCCGGATGCGTCTGCTCCTCCTTCTCCCCCTCTCCTCTAGCTCGGCGGGGAGCTCGGTAGGAGGGATGGGTGGCCTCGATCCCGTCGCATCAACTGTCGCTGGCACACGGGTGTCGGTCCGGATGCGTCCGCTCTTCCTTTTCCCCCTTTCCTCGCCGCGGGCGGGTTGGCACAGGTCTACCGATGTTCGGGGCGGAGCGTCGATGTGGCTTCGTCGGTCTGGGGCTACTAGTTGGGCCAAAGCCGGGGCCTTTGTGTGGTCTCCGGGTTGTATGGTTGCAGGGCAGCGACTCTGGCGGCGGGAGGTGCGACACTTGGGTGCGGAGCGTGCGCCTTAGGTGCGGGCGGGCAACCATGGCCACACGGGTGGCGTGGTTGCGGGTGGTTGACGGAGTTAGGGTGCGACGGAGGGGTATGAGCGCCGGGGTACACCACTTGCCCAATCCTTTGACTGGCTGACGGCGGCGACGGCCGTTGACGCCATATCTTTCTTGAAGGCTTTATCGGGGTGTTCCTACTCATGTCGTCTTGCTCCGGGTGAAACCTGATCTTCGGGATCGGGCAGTGGCGGCTATCCATGGTCGTACCCTTCTGGGAGGCACCACTTTGGAGTCTTGGCTTCGTTGTTGTCCAGCTCCCCTCTCTATTGTGGATGCTCATGGTGGAGGTCTCCGCCGGCTCCAAGCGTCATCTGTAGTTTGCTTGGTTGTCGGTGCGCGGTACCTTTGTATCTTGCCTTGGGTGTGTGTGTTGTGTACGGTGGTGGTGTGTGTTTGTATCGGTGTTTCGGTTCTAAACGGTGATGGTTGCTTTATAATATAAAGCGGGGGAGTATCACCAAATAACTAGCCATGGACAGTGGTGCGTGGAAACTAGCTATCCATGTGCCTGCCAGAACCATGAGTTGGTTGTGAGATTTTCAGCTCTAGCCGACCCCTACTTGTTTGGGACTAAAGACTTTGTTGTTGTTGTTGTTGTTGTTGAGGTTGGGTCCAGAAATACCAATAAATTCATTGTTCTCTAAGTTTGTAGGCCTTTTGGTCCCAGCTCACAGGATAAACTTTTCATCGTTCATCCAAGGCAAAATCTCTTGTAGGCTATCACAATCAATCAAAGACTAGTATGAAAAAGGTGTGTCTAAAACTAAAAAACTATGTGAAAACGGCTTGTTCTCTTGTGTTAGGAGAACTGCTACCTGAAAGATGTACTATAGGCTTGGATTCCTATCAATAAACAATATAAAATTCCAGTAAGCACAATGTTGGAATGATGCAAATGCTGGTCTTGATGCTTCTTGCATTGTGTTCTTTTGTTCGCCATTGATTAGCGTGTGCCACATGATATGTACTCCCTCCGTTCCTAAATATAAATCTTTGTAGAGATTCTACTATGAACTACATACGGAGCAAAATGAGTGAATCTATAATCTAAAATGCATCTACATACATCCGTATGTGGTTCATAGTGAAATCTCTACAAAGACTTATATTTAGGAACGGAGGGAGTACTTGCTGATGCCTGCCTTGCCCTTATGGATCTTGATGTTGTGAAACAAATTTTGATTGAGGGGCAGTTTGGCTGGAACCAGGGTTATGTTAGGCTACATATGATATAATTTTTCGCTTCTAATTTATTGGATGCATTTGATATCCCAAATCTTCTATCAATTGAAATGATTTTATTTTTTGTTATGAAATTTTATATGTGCAATTGACATTTCGTTCCTACTTATAAAGAGTTGGCGGTCGTCCATTCACTCATCTTTTCAGTCTTCCTTCTCTCTCAACTCCAACAGGTGGAAACCTACGAACACATCATTAACAGATCCCTGCCTGAATCCTCTCTCCTTCCGCCATCTTGCATCACTCAGTCACCTCATGCCGTCTCCCACCGCTAATCCCATTCGTGCCAGCTTCCAAAACACATCTAAGCTAGCCTACAACGTTTTTGAGTAAACTAGATTCCATCGTGTTTCTTGTGGTTCCATGGCGTCCTACTGTGCCAATCGAAGTCAACTGTTTGAAGGAATGCAAATATTGTCATTTTTTAAACTTAAGGAGGCACACATGCATGCAAGTGCTTGCAAGAATCAATATTTTTGGTAGGGCTGAAAACGAAAAATAATATGTCGTAACTCTCGCTCGCGTCGCTCGGGGGGGGGGGGGGGGGGGGGCTCTGGCGATAACCTAGCCGCCGCCACCCCCGCGGCCCTCTCCTCCCTCGCTCCCCCCGTCGCCGTCGGAGGAAGCCGACGGGCAAAGCCCGCTAGGCGGACGGCGGCGGCGGGGGGCCCTCGTCGTGCGCCGCGTGGCTTCGGCCATGGTGGCAGCGCTGCTCACCCCCTTCCTCGGCTGGATGGCGTGCGGGGCGGCGCTGAGGCCGGCCGTCGTCGATCTGGCGGTGGAGGCGCTCTGGCGTGCTGCGACGGCGACGCTCTGGTGGGCTGTGGCTGTAGGGCACGCTGGGTGCCTGGGGTCCCCTCCCTTGGCCGGGGGAGCTGCGGTGATGGCGGCGAGCCGCAGCCTTTGGATGGCGGCGCGGCGGCGCCGCGACGGTGGAGGTTTCTACTGATGGTGAGCTGCGGCGGTGGTGGTGAGCTACAGTTTTTGGACGGCGGCGCAGCGGCGCTGCGATGGTGGTCGTGGAGATCGGTCTCTGGCCACCGGAGTGGTGTGCTCTTCTACTGCTCTGGCCGTGTGTGCAATGAAGCAACAGTTTGGGCTGGAGGTGGCCGGGGGTGCGCAGATCTGACAAGGCGTTCTGCTGCGGCGTGTTGAGGGCTGGTGGTTGGCAACGATGCACTCTGCGCAACTTGCTGTGTTCCTATGCCGTTGGCTTCCTCGTGAGGCTCGGCGGTGGAGTAGATTCTCCGGGCGAAAGTCTTGCACCTTCTCTGGTCGGTGCCGATGTTGGCGATGTTCTTGAGCATTGCATTCCTTCCTGAAGGCGCATCGCGGAGCTACGTCCATCTACTGCCGCAACTGTCTGGTGTTTCCGGGGGAAAACCCAAGATCCATTGGAGCGGGCGGCGGCGGCAATTATGTCGTTACCTTTTTGGAGGCACCGCCTTGGAAGCAAATGACCTTTGTGGAGTGGTGGTCTCATGGCAGTGGTGCAGAGTTGCGTCGTCGTCGGGGTGATGGAGGCCGGGGCGGCGGCTCTGGACGGTGGATGTACGCCGAGGCGGCGGCCTCGGATAGCGATGCAACGGTGGCTCTATGGGGCAGAGTCGCGTTGTGCATTGTTTCGGTGGCGGCTTGGTGCTGCGTGGGTAGCGAGGTCATCAGCCTGGTCGATGCGCCCCAGAGGAGGCGGTCTGACTTTACGTCGGAGCAGCGGCCCCGGATGTGGTGCGACGTTCATGGTCTGCGAGCTGTTACCCTGAGCAGCGTGGGCTGCGGGCAGCCGGGTTGCGCGGCGTTGCTGCTCGAGGGGAGTGGTGGTATGTCGGGGCGGCGGCCCCGGAAGGCGGTGCCGGTTGATTGCGCTGGGCGCGACGAAGCGGTGGATGTCGGGGCGGCGGCCCCGAGAGAATCACTGTGGCGGCCAGACTTCTGTGGCAACGATGATGGTGGGAGCGATGTCGGCGACGCGGCAATGGTTGCGATAGTCGGCTCTTCTCCGGCGTGTCCACGGTATTGCCTCGGTTTGTTTGTTGCTGTGGAGTCGAAGCTGCGGCGGTGGGGCCCTGTGGTGTACGATGACTGGCTGCAGGTGGCCCTTTCGGCGATCTTCCGTGGCGCCAGCCGTGCCTGGTTTCGTTCTTCTGAGTTCTCCGTCAGAGTCGGAGTTGCGTTGTCTGGCCGCAGGTCGACATGTTGTCGATAAGGGTGGGCTTTGCCCTGTGTGTTTCAGTCTATGGGAGTGGGCTTGGCCCTTGTTGTTCCGGTTTTTGCCCGGTTTTCCGTAATTAACTGGGCAATTCTCTTCTGCTTATTTAATAGATGAGGCAATCTTTGCCTCCGTTTCGAAAAATATTTTTGGTAGGCAAGGATTCTTTTTTATGGGTATTTATTTTGATTTTTTTATTTTATCGCCTTTTTGAACTGCTGTTAGGACTGCATTTGCTATTTTCAAAATTCCACAAATTCCTCTAGAGATAGAGCTGGAAAAAACTTGTTGGATTTCTGATACGGCCATTTCAAATTAAAACAAATTCCTCTAGACATAGAGCTGAAAAAAGAAGGGCGGCCTGGGGCAGTGGTAGTCTCGCCACTTGTGGCCTGGAGGTCCTTGCAGAATTATTATGCAAGGGTAAGGTCGTCTAGAAATTCCCTTCCCAGACTGGGTACGCCCTTATAGAGCTGGAAAAAACTTGTTAGATTACCGATACAACCAGAAAAGCCTTGGGTGTTACCTCTGGGAGTTGCCTTCGAAAGCCTTGTTTTGTACAACATAACTTTATTGGGGATTTAAGAACACTACAATTTTTCTGACTTTATATTTTGTTAATAAAACTGTAAGTTGCACTAATGAACCAATTTTGCAGCGTAAATTTTTAAACGGTGAGGGTCTTCTTGAGAGACTGAATCCAGAGTTTAAGGCAAAGTATGCCATTAACAACTTGCAACAACCTCATTTGCGAATCATGTCCCGTATGCTACAGGTGAGTACTTTATTCTTGATAACCTTCAGCTTGCAATATGCACGTGCATTTTATTCCTGTTTGATGTTAGTTTAATTTGTTGTTTTTAAGAGAAAGGAGAGTGATGTATGCTATTGGCGACGTACTGATGAGATCTACGAGTTTTTGGTCCAACTTATCAATCTGAAACCTTACATTAAGGTATTTGGCCCGGTCTTACATTTCTCATTTCTGTAACAGGGACATCCCTAACTTGATCTTAGATCATTTACAGCAAACTGATTGTCTGGATGATGTTTTTGATCGTCTTGAGGAAAGCTGTCATCCACAATCTGACCTTTGGCAAGGTTATGCACTAAGGGCAGTTGATGTAAGTATTAATTTACTCTGTAAGTCATTTGACGGAAGGTTGGACTGACTATCTCTCTTGTAGCTTTTCCTTGATTCGTTGTTGATTTTCTGGGAGCCTCAGTTTCATCCCTTGATACGTGAGGTTATTATGATGTCTTGAAGTTGTTTCATATATTTCCTAGATTATTTTTTGTCGCCTATGTTGCAAGCTAAAAAACTGACATTTTCTAGCGCCACAAGGAGGTACTGCTAACAAGTGCCCGTGACTTAGCTGAAGCGTGTGCAATAATTCAGGTTTGTGCATTAATTTTCTTTTTCTTTTTTTTGGGGGGGAGGGGGGGCGTGGACAGAACTTTATTAACCTAGTTCCTTCTCACAGCCACTGGAACCTGACCCTGGTGATTTCTTGGCGCATTTGCGGCCATATGCATCAGTATACTTCGGGAGTAAGAAGAAACAGTCTGGGGTACGCCATTACTATTTTTAATTGTATTTCCCCATTCCCAAAGTTGTATCCATGCATATTTTAAATCCAAACTGTGTTATGTGTGGAAGCGGCTCCCCTGACGCACGGCGCCTGCCATTGGGGCACTGCCATGTGGGCCTGTTTCCCAGTGGGCCCACCTGCCAGTGGCCGAACGGCACGCTGCCGAACGGCAGATGATCCTCGTCCGTTATGTGTGCACTGATATTCTAATAGATTTAGCATTATTGCTGATGAGATGGTCCGATGGTACAATAAATGTGTTATGGATTACTAGAACTGTGTAACACAATTATTTACTCCCTCCGTGCTTGAAAAGAAGGCTTACAAATTTTGTTTGAAGTAAAACAGTGCCAAGTTTGACCAAGTTTATACAAAAACTACAATACCAAATTAGTATAACTGAAAACACAATAAAATATACTTTCATACTATACCTATCTAGTATTGTTGTTGTTGATAGTTTTTCCTGTAAACTTAGTCAAACTTTGCACCTTTTGACTTTAGACAAAACTTGTATGCGTTCTTTTCAAGCATGGAGGGAGTACCTATTAAGCTAGTAGTAACTGAGGGGCTGTTACAATGCAAGTACAGGGCTATACACGTAGCTATTGTATAACTTTTGGTGTGCACAAATATAAGAGCGTTTAGATCTATTTCTTTACGGAGGGAGTACAAAGGAGAGGCTGACAGGCCTGCTCCCAGAAGCCAGAACACACGCAAAAAACAGTTGCGCCACACACAGAAGAACAGAGACCACTACCACACGCTACCCCAAGGTGGACTAAGTGTCCAGGGTAAGCGACCACTGGAGCAATTTGTGGAGTGCTGCAGCTCCAGCAAAGCACCACAAACGACTTTCACTAGCCACCACTTGTAAAACCATAGGAATACAAGGGTTTGCTCCCTCAGCACACAAGCATTCAGGTGCTTCCATAATTCCCAGGCAACCAGAATGATGAGGGACTTAAGACCTTTTCTCATCTCTTTAGGAGAGCCCTCTAGATAACACTTGACCACCACCTGGAGAAAGAAGTTGCACCAGGTTGGGGGACAGTAGCTGATATACCAACTTTTGGAGAACCAGCATCCAGAATTGCCATGAGAACACACAAGAAACCAGGATGTGCTGAATTTCTTCTTCTTCCTGACCACACAAAGGTCAAGCAGCAGAGTGCGGCAGCCCATGCTTATACATAACCAATCAGCTGTCCAGCAGCGTTTCTTGACAGCCAACCAGATGAAAAATCAAATCAGCAGAGCACAAGATTTCCAAATCCTTTTCCAGGGCGCAAACTCAATGGATCCCAGAGAGCAACCATCACAGGCTGACTTACTGGTATAGGAGCCTGATTGAGTTAGGCGCCATTTGTGCTGATTCGGCACATCATGGTTTAAATATACAACTAAATGGAAACCTATAATTTCAAAAAAAATGGTAATCTCTATTCACTTATTCAGCCTTATATTCTGTACCTATCTATATTGTTGTTGCTTTAGCTCTTTTAACTTGGTCACCTTCTAGTCTGTATTAACTTGGGGGGGGGGGGGGGTCCTTTTTTCCAGTATTATACAGCTAAAGAACAAGAACGTCTGCATGAAGAGTTCGATCATTATTTGGCTACATGCAAATGGGATGATGCTATTGACTTCTCTTCTTTCATGGTAGAACATCATTTTCTGTTGTTGGAAACGTTCCACTATATGGCTCCACACATCTATCTATTAATTTCTTTATGCATTGTTTGTATGCTGACTTTTTTCCAGGAAAGTGCTCATAGAGACGATGAGAACGGTCAGTTTGCAAAACTGGACATCAGTCTTGCCAAAATGTCCTTTGAGGTACTTGTTACTTCGAAGAATTCCTTGGTCGATTTTACATTCTTCTACTTACGTTTTTGATGATTATGTTACAAATTATTCTCCTACACATTTGTACTCTTTTATAGCGAATGGCCAATATTTTTAAGCGGGAACAAGAAATGGACTCTTACACTCAGAGCTTGACAGCTCTCCTTCTCAATGATGAGGTATGCAAACCTGTTTTGAATCTTTAACTTAACTTTTCAGAGAGGTTAGGTGTAGTTTTTCCTCCCTGGTGATGTTTGTCCTTTTTCATGGAGGGCTCTACTCAATAATAATTTAATGCAATTCTTCTAGGAAAAGAAAAGAACTTCAGACTTTCCGCATCATGCTGAATTTCCTGTTTGTTTCGTTTCCCAAGACAAGATGTCCGTAATAATTTTGAATTTTTTTACAGTATAATTTTTTCCAATAGTTTTGAATATCTTGATTATCCAATAGTTTGGTTTAGTACAAAATCCCCAATTGAACAATGGATTAATGTTGATCTGTTGCGATTATGCTCAGTTGAACCATGTATTTACATTGAAAACTTCCAGGTGAAAGGTCAACTTGCAAGTTTGATGAACCTGCTGGATGAAGAAGGCTTTTTCAGCATCGATGATGATTCTATTGATTGGGTACTTTTCTTATTAATAACTATTATATTATAGTAGTTCCATATTTGGTAGAGTGACCATGTTTTTTTCCTTTTGAAGGATAAGGAATCGTTTACGAAATTAGTGGAGGAATTTAATGCTTTGACTGGCCATTGCTTTGATGGATGTTATGCAATCCAAGCAATAATGGTATACTTCTTTTGATATCTATATTGTCTCATATTACATGGTTGATTAGGCTCCATTCTTTTTCTGGAATGTCAGGATCTTCAAGAATTCTTACCGAGAAAGGATGATGATACATGTCATGACGTTGTTAGAATGGTAGGCCTCCTAAAGGCCAACTTATAACTCATTTCGTTCATGGAAATTTTCCTTCTGTTAAATATACAATTATTCATGGTCAACTTTTGACAGGTTGATTATGTAAACAAGGCATGGAAGGGAAATCTTGAGCATGTATGTTGAAGTACATATCTTGCTATAACTTTGGGACTTGTGTTATTGTGTTCATTATTTTGTTTGGTTCTTTAGTTTTACAGGGACACAAGTTATTATGAACATGAATACTATGATATGCTTAGACAACCTCCTAAAAAGGTGAGTGTTTTCTCTAATCCTCGAGAGTGTACCTGGAAATTTTGCTTGTATGAAAATATGAAGTGTACCATTTAAGTTGCCACATAATGAATCTGATCCCGCGTGGCAGCCACTTCTATGTTTGGCTCTTTCATCCGTTGGTCTCTCTGCCCCACTCCTCCCCATATCCAGCACATCCTCATTATTGTCGGCTTGCCTCCATGAGTGCCCTGACTCTGCTTCATGCCTCACCACCTTGATATTTTCTAAACATTTGTTTGTCAAACATAAGTACGGGTCAAACAGCCTAGGCTTTGTCCAGTTTTCAGAGTTGGGGGTTGCCATCTGAGCGATATAGGAGTTTATGATGAAAATTGACTTGAATAAATAGATGAGGACCAAAATTCTACTATTTTTTGTTCAAAACATTATAGTTACTACCATTATAAGTTGAATTTGGACAGATCTCTAAATGCAAAACCAATAGTGTGATACTTAAATTCTTTGACGAGTCATTTTGTCTATAGAAGGTTTTGTTTTTGTACACTCAAGTTGAACATGCAGAAAAAATGATGCCATATGAAGAGTATGTCTTTGAAATGTTAATGGGTGAATTGACTGTTCTAGCGTAACATTCCAGTCCTATAATTGATGGAATGTGTCATTCTTACATGACACACGTTCCAATGTGGAATCTGAACAATCTTATGAGCCTGGTGCTACTTTGTAGGAGCATTTTACTTGCCTTATGTGCACTTCTTTTGTGTGTGAGATGGATTACTATTTGCATTTAACTGTTTTATCTTTTGGCTTATGTGCACTTAAGAAGATGGATTACTATTTGCATTTAACTGTTTTATGTTTGCAATAACTTGAACATTTTGTAGTAAAAAAGTATCTTGATAATCATCTCGACCTGAAAATAACATGAATATAGGCTTTCATAATGTTTATGCTTGTGTACAATATTCCTCGGTCTTGTTAGCCTATGTTGATGAGGAACACTAGATGAGAAGAAAGAAAACACATGCCAGATCTGTTTGGCTACTTCTAGATGCTTCCACTCTAGTGTAGTATTTCTTTCCTTTTCTTTTCTATCCTACCTACTGTTTTCTAGAGTCTTCTAATTGTGAGTAGCTATGAGTAGAATGGTGAAACTTACATAATGTTTTCTAGAGTATTCCAGCTATAAGTAGAAGTATGTGAAAGCTTCCCAAAGCCCTATAAATAGAGGTCCTCACCTCTACTTTGGAGGAGACTATGTACCCCTACCTATAATAGAACTTGTTGTTCTTATCTAAGATCTTGGAGTAGATCTTGTGCCCTAGGAGTTCTGGATTGAACTCTTGCTGCCCTATCAACCTACATTCGCCTCTAGAGCGATATCTAGCGCAGCACGTTGAAGCTGTTCCTTCAACACTTGTGCTGTACACATTGTAGCAGCAAGGTGGAGTTGCTCCTCCACAAACTTTGTGCTGCTTCAGGTGGTATCAGAGCCTCGTTGACCCATACTAGTTCTTGCTGTCCTCTTCGAGAGTAAGTTGCAGCAAGCAATGGAGCAATTGGAGAAGAGGATGGATGCTGCTGAACAACAAATCAAAGAGCTGCGTGAAGATCTTAATAGGAGATTTGGCCAGCTGGTTGAGATGATAAGAAAGGGTGTCCCCCTGCTACCAATGAAGGAGATTCATCTAGAGAAGAGGAAGATGTTCATCAAGGAAGGAGAGGTAATCTTGGAGCAAGACCGCCACGACAACATGTTGTTCAACGTGCTTCAAGAAGGCCAATTTATGTTGAGGCTTCTGAAGGTGAAGAATATGATGATGCCCTTGAAGAGCCAAATCTCTACGCATATCGGAGAGCACCCAACCCTACATATGCAAGAGATACATACAAGGTGAAAGCTGAGATCCCAAGTTTTAATGGAAATGTTGACATTGAAGGGTGCCTGGATTGGTTATATGAAGTGGAGACTTTCTTTGAGGTCATGGAGGTTCCGGAAGATCGTAGAGTTCCTTTGGTTGCATACAAACTGAAAGGAGGAGCCGGTGCACGGTGGCATCGCGTTCAAGAGGAGCGCAGGCTGAGAGGAGAACCTCGTGTTAGAACTTGGCGACAAATGAAAGGCCTCTTGAAAGGGAGATTTTTGCCCGCTGATTATGACCAGATCCTATTTATCCAATTTCAAAATTGTGCTCAAGAAAATAGGACTGTTTCAGATTACACGGAGGAGTTTCTAAGGCTACAAGTGAGGTGCAACCTTGCTGAAACTGAAGAGCAACAAGTTGCAAGGTACATCAATGGTCTCAATGATGCTATTCAAGATCGATTGATGATGCAACAAATCTGGTCCGTTGATCAAGCACAAGCTCTAGCCTTAAAGGCCGAGAGGTTTGTGAGGATGAGAAAGACAACTAAGGCTCCATATCCTCATACCGAAGGCTCATCTAGGAGCCAACCTAATAGAGTGGAAGAAAAGACCACTCCACCAAAGACAAAACAGCCCATCCCGAAGCAAACTAGAGGCAAGGGTAAGGCAAATGAAGGCCCAAAGTGCTATAAATGTGGTAAAGAGGGACACATATCTAGCGGCTGCCCACTAAGGAAATTTGTTAACACGACTATCCATGATGGTGAAAGTGATGAGGAAGAATACGAATCTGAAGATGTAGACGGACAAGAGGTTTGTCAAGAAGAAGGTGAAGAGGTGGTATGTGTGATCCAGCGTGTCCTATGTTCCACACCACAACTCGATGACACACAACGGAAGAAAATATTTGAGAGCAAATGCACGGTGAATGGCAAGGTATGCAAACTAGTGATTGATAGGTGCAGCTGCGAGAATGTTATCTCCCAGAAGTTGGTGGACCATTTAAAGCTTGAAACCCATGATCATCCAAATCCCTACACTATTGGATGGATCAAGAAAGGAGTGAATATGAGGATCACCAAACAATGCAACCTGCCACTTTCTTTGGGTAAGCATTATCGCTCAAATGTGTTGTGTGATGTAGTTGACATGGATGCCAGCCATGTTCTTCTTGGGAGGCCTTGGCAATTTGATGTGGATACTACACACAAGGGCAAGGAAAATTCTTACTCTTTCATTTGGAACAAGAGAAGGATCATTATCTTACCAAACAAACCCGAAGGTAATACCTCTAAGGAGGAGGGGAAAACTATGTTAACTATCTCCCATACCTCTCATGAGTTTATAGAAGACTTGAAGGAGGCAGATTTGTGTGCTGCACTTGTTGTAAAGGGAGAAGAGCACCTGACTGTTGAAATTCCAGCAAAGGTACGTGGTTTATTGGCAGAATTTCAGAACATACTTGGGGAGCCACATGGCTTGCCACCGATGAGAGGAATTCAACATAGAATTGACTTAATTCCGGGAGCAAGTCTTCCTAATCTTCCACACTGAAAGAACATGCGGTGCCCCCATGTTTGGTTTTGGTAATTGATGACAATCTCTATGGACTAATGGTTGCCTTGAGTTATATTTGAAGGATTTGTCCATAGGCATTTCTTGAAGTTCATGTGATGGTTTCAAGGAGTTTATGTGGTGACCAAGGTGTTATTAAGGAATTATCCAAAGACATCATCCAAATGAAGAGAGTTGAAAAGATTCATGGTTGATCAAGACTAAGTCAAGAGTGAATCAACTTGATCAACTCACAAAGCGTAGAAGATGTACCGAGAGGGATCAAGCGATCCCAGGGTGTGGTGAGCATTGTCAATTACGCTTTGTGTACTAACCCATGATCTTCGCGAGAGTTCTTTGTGGGGTTAGGTTGCGGTGTGCAAGTTCAAGTGAAGCATCATGAAGAGATCAAATGCTTGAAGCTTGCCGTCCATTGTGGGGACAATGGACTTGTGAAGATGTTGCGGTGTGCAAGTCCAAGTGAAGCATCATGAAGAGATCAAATGCTTGAAGCTTGCCGTCCATTGTGGTGACAATGGACTTGTGAAGATGTGCGGAAGAGTGGCTCACCCATAGTGGAGCATGGGGGAGCAATCAACTAGTCTTCATCGAGCCAACGCAACCAAGAAAAGTGGTCCAACTTGAGGGAGTCAAGATCATCATCATCTAGCTCAAGTGGACCATGTGCAAGGCAAAGGTTTGCTCTTGATAGGTTTTCTATTTTACCGGTCTCATGATGGTAGGTGGGAGACCGGGTTATAGGATCGATTGCCGTACTATCAAGGGGGGCTCTCGATGAGTAGCTTGATCGTATCGTTCATAGAGAGCTCAAACCATTGCATCCTTGCATCATCTTTGTTGGTTCTTGTTTGGTTCTTCTCTATGTGAGTTTTGGAGCTTATGGTCATCTTGATGACAAGCTCGAGTTCATCGAAAACGGAGTTCACTCGCATCTTCTATGATGTTTTCGATGTTGGAGGTTATGCCGGTTCTTCTCGGTTGGAGGTTTCACTCCTCTATTTGTTGGCATACCTCCCCTGCCTCTTCTTACTATAACCAGTCGCTGTTTTGATGCTACTCGTCTTTCTCAATCCAACAAGCTTGAGTTTGCTCAATTCGGAGCTCATATGCAGAAGTTATGGCAGTTTTGATTTCCTAGCGGTAGTACCGCGGGCCGGAGCGGTAGTACCGCTTGGGAGCTACAAGCGGTAGTACCGCTGGTGGCCCCAGCCTTAGTACCGCTACGGTCTCGTGCTAGTACCGCCTCGATTCGAGGGGTCTTTTTTGTGTCGGGTTTTACGGTACTAGCCGCGGCAGTGGGGGCCGTAGTACCGCTCGTTTGCGGTAGTACCGCCCTGCCACCGCGGTAGTACCGCTCTGGGCCCAGCGGCAGTACCGCGAGGGGGAGCGGTAGTACCGCTTATAGGGCCAAGCGGTAGTACCGCTGGCCGAGCGGTAGTACCGCTCTCTGCGGGGCTGAAGTGGGGGTAACGGCTGGATTTCTTCCCCCACTATATAAGGGGGTCTTCTTCCCCAATGAACCTCATCCTTTGAGCTCGTGTTCTTCCCCCATTGTTGACCTTCTTCGAGCTTGCTAACTCTCAATCCCTCCATGGATTCTTGCTAGTTTTTGAGGGAAAAGAGAGAGGAGATCTAGATCCACATTTCCACCAATCACTTTCTCCTCTTTGTGAGGGGAACCCCTTGGATCTAGATCTTGGAGTTCTTGGTGTTCTCCTTCTTGTTCTTCCTCTCATTTTCCTCCCTAGCATTAGTTGCTTCGGTGGGATTTGAGAGAGAAGGACTTGGGCACTCCGTGTGCCCTTGCCATTGCATTTGGTGCATCGGTTTGAGTTCTCCACGGTGATACGTGGAAGTTACAAGTTGAGAAGCTTATTACTCTTGGGTGCTTGGTGCCCTTGAGCTTGTTCCTCTTGGGTGCTTGGGCGCCCTAGACGGTTGCTGGTGTTCGGAGCTCAATCATTGTGGTGTAAAGCTCCGGGCAAGCGTCGGGGTCTCCAATTAGGTTGTGGAGATCGCCCCGAGCAATTGACGGGTACCGGTGACCGCCCCCAAGGGTTGCCAAAGTGTACGGGTTCGGTGACCGCCCCCAAGGGTTGCCATTTGTACGGGTTCGGTGACCTCCCTCAAGGGTCCCTTAGTGGAATCACGGCATCTTGCATTGTGCGAGGGCGTGAGGAGATTATGGTGGCCCTAGTGGCTTCTTGGGGAGCATTGTGCCTCCACACCGCTCCAAACGGAGATTAGCATCCGCAAGGGTGTGAACTTCGGGATACATCGTCGTCTCCACGTGCCTCGGTTATCTCTTAACCGAACCCTTTACTTATGCACTTTACTTTGTGATAGCCATATTGTTTCTTGTCATATATCTTGCTATCACTTAGTTGTTTATCTTGCTTAGCATAAGTTGTTGGTGCACATAGGTGAGCCTAGTTGTTGTAGGTTTTGTGCTTGTCAAATTAACCGCTAGGTTTATTCCGCAGTTGTTCAAGCCTAAACCGTAATTATTTTAAAGCGCCTATTCACCCCCCCCCCTCTCTAGGCGACATCCATGATCTTTCACACACTATTGAATGAGCCCAAAGGAGCATGGTATATTGAAGGAGAAAGTGGAGGAATTGTTGCAAAAGGGGCACATTCGAGAAAGTATTAGCCCATGTGCTGTACGAGCCCTACTCGCGCCAAAGAAAGATGGATCTTGGCGCATATGTACGGACAGTAGAGCCGTTAACAAGATCACCGTAAGGTATAGATTCCCTATTCCCCGTCTGAATGATATGTTGGATCAACTTAGTGGAGCAAGAGTGTTCACAAAGCTAGATTTAAGAAGTGGATATCATCAAATCCGTATAAGACCCGGGGATGAATGGAAGACCGCCTTCAAGACAAAGGAAGGGTTGTTTGAATGGCTAGTCATGCCATTTGGACTCTCAAATGCACCAAGTACCTTTATGCACTTAATGAATCAAGTCCTTAGACCCTTCTTATCCCACTTTGTTGTGGTCTATTTCGATGACATCTTGATCTATAGCAAGGATGAGGATGAACACTTTGATCACATTCGGAAGGTGCTAGAAGTACTAAGGGAAAATGAGCTCTACGTCAACTTGAAGAAATGTGTTTTCCTGCAAACACAACTTCTTTTCCTAGGATTCGTCATAACATGTGACGGCATTCGTGTTGATGATTCTAAGGTTGAAGCAATCCGAGAATGGCCAACTCCTAAGACCATTTCTGAGGTAAGAAGCTTTCATGGCCTTGCAACTTTCTATAGGCGATTTGTTAAGAATTTCAGCACTATCATGGCACCAATTACCGAGTGTTTGAAGAAAGGAAAGTTCCAATGGGCAGAAGCAGCTGAAGCTAGCTTCAATGAGATTAAACAAAAGCTATCACAAGCTCCTGTCTTGGTACTACCTGATTTCAACAAGACTTTTGAGTTGGAGTGTGATGCAAGTGGAGTAGGCATTGGAGCTGTCCTATCTCAAGAAAGGAAGCCCATTGCTTTCTTTAGTGAGAAGTTAAGTGAAGCTAGACAGAAATGGAGTACCTAGCAGCAAGAATTATACGCCGTTTTCAGAGCGTTGAAAACTTGGGAAGTCTATTTGCTGCCTAAAGAGTTCATTGTTTATAGAGACCATCAATCCTTGAAGCATTTTAGAAATCAAAAGCATGTTGACCGCATGCTAGCAAGATGGGCAACATATCTTGAGAGGTTTAACTATCTCATCGTGCATAAATCTGGAATAACTAACAGAGTGGCCGATGCTTTGAGTCGTCGTGCATGCCTCTTGACTTCTTTTGAAGCTGAACTTCCGGGCATGGGTCAAATAAAGGAGTTGTATGAGGGTGACGAAGACTTTGGCCATGTTTGGGTAAAGCACGCAAGGGGCCAACCATTAGGTGATGACTATTTGATGCAAGATGGATATCTCTTCAAAAATGATCGTTTGTGCATTCCAAGAAGTTCTCTACGTGACAAGCTGGTTAGAGAGCTCCATTCAAGTGATCTTAGTGGCCATGTTGGACGGGACAAGACTATCGCTAACCTGGAAGCTCGCTACTTTTGGCCACAACTAAAGAGAGATGCTGGAAAGTTCGTTCAACGGTGCCCCGTATGTCAGACCTGCAAAGGCCAAGTCCAGAACACAGGGTTATACATGCCTTTGCCTGTTCCTGTTGCTCCATGGGAGGACATTTCTATGGACTTCGTCTTGGGCTTGCCAAGAACAAGACGAGGAAGTGATGCTGTATTTGTGGTCGTGGATAGATTCTCTAAGATGGCTCATTTCATCCCATGCCGCAAGACAACGGATGCTCATCATGTGGCAAACCTATTCTTTCGAGAAGTTGTCAGACTTCATGGAGTTCCAAGGTCCATTGTCTCAGACCGTGATAGCAAGTTTCTTGCTGCATTTTGGCTCACCTTGTGGAAGCAATTCAACACTGAATTGAAATTTTCTAGCACTGCTCATCCACAAACAGATGGACCAACGTAAGTGGTGAACAAGTTTTTGGGTAATCTGATCCGTTGCATTTGTGGAGAAAGAAAGGGGCAATGGGATTTGGCTTTATCTCTTGGAGAGTTCTCCTACAATAACTCCAAGCATAGGTCCACAGGAAGGAGCCCTTTTTCCATCGTCTACACTAAAGTTCCAACACATGTGGTGGGCCTGGTGAAGCTGCCATCAAGGGGAAACTCAAAATCAGCATTGTCCTTTGCTGATAATTACACCGAGTTGTTTGAAGAGATTCGCAGCACTTTGGAAACACAAAATCAGAAATATAAACAACTTGCTGATTGCAAAAAGAGGCCAAAATCATTCCAAGTCGGTGATAAGGTGATGGTCTACCTCCGAAAAGAGAGGCTTCCTTTAGGTGTTAAAGGAAAACTTAGGCAGCGAAGGTATGGACCCTTCTCTATCATGAGGAAGATAAATGATAATGCTTATGTGATAGATCTTCCAAGTGACATGGGTATCTCCAACACTTTCAATGTTGCGGACTTGACTCTCTACCATCCAGAAGAAGCGCTCTATGAAGATAACTCGAGGGCGAGTTCCAAACAACCAGGGGAGAATGATGAGGAACACTAGATGAGAAGAAAGAAAACACATGCCAGATCTGTTTGGCTACTTCTAGATGCTTCCACTCTAGTGTAGTATTTCTTTCCTTTTCTTTTCTATCCTACCTACTGTTTTCTAGAGTCTTCTAGTTGTGAGTAGCTATGAATAGAATGGTGAAACTTACATAATGTTTTCTAGAGTATTCCAGCTATAAGTAGAAGTATGTGAAATCTTCCCAAAGCCCTATAAATAGAGGTCCTCGCCTCTACTTTGGAGGAGACTATGTACCCCTACCTATAATAGAACTTGTTGTTCTTATCTAAGATCTTGGAGTAGATCTTGTGCCCTAGGAGTTTTGGATTGAACTCTTGCTGCCCTATCAACCTACATTCGCCTCTAGAGCGATATCTAGCGCAGCACGTTGAAGTTGTTCCTTCAACACTTGTGCTGTACACATTGTAGCAGCAAGGTGGAGTTGCTCCTCCACAAACTTTGTGCTGCTTCATATGTTCAGATTTCTACATGTTCTTCTGAAAAGTGATAGCAGTATGGGTTTGCTATCTATCAGTTGGCTATTTTACATGAAAATCAGTTTAATTCTGTATACTTAAGTTGCACCGAGAATCATGCTTCCTTAGATGGTGGCAAGAGGCATGAGGAGGCAGGGACATGGGGCCTGTTGCGCCCTCGAACAACCTGGTGATGGTGGAGGCAGAGATGCAGAGTTTCTGTAGTGGCCTGTACAATTGTAGGGTTATTGTATGGATGTGGATAGAGTCATGTTGTGGTTGGAGAAATTGAACTGAGTTAGGTTTCTACTGGGTTGGGCAGCACAAGGTAGTTTGTCTTGTGGTTGATGGGGTGGTGACTGGTGACGATGCCGTAGACATGGCAATGGTGGAGGCAGATATGCTGGTTAGGTTTGCAACTGCAATGGCTGAGGAGAGCGGCTGTATTGGCTGTTATAGGAACAATGGTGGCAGCTATTTTTGAGAAGGGTGTTCAATCTATTTTTTGTGGGTTGGCAGTGCGAGGCACTTGTCAGTGCTGGCGCCGCAAAAAACATCGAATTGTTGGAGGGAGATGAGATGACCGGTGAGCAGGAGAGGATGTCGGGGTGAGGACAAGGCGTGGTGGATTTGGGTAGGAGAAAAAAAAAGAACTCACTTGTTTCAAAATGCTAGGCGCTCATACATTTTGAGATCCAACTTTGACAAAGGATAAGGACAACAATATGTTGGTCAAAGTTGAATCCCGTAGGCGTCTTGTATGTTAAAGCGAATGGGACATGGATGAAAAGGGTGCAGATCTGCAAGATTTCAAAATAGTGGCCAGGAGATTGGGGCATTATTTAAGCGGTGAAATTTTCTTGTGTCAAAATCTGATGTTGCTAAGAGTTGAAAAAATTACAGTTCTCCATCTGTTCGTTTATTTATTATCTATGCTGTACCTTTTTGTACAGGTGTTTAAATTGGGCGATTTGTAGAGGAAATGGAAACGGGAAATGATGAGGTCCGCTTAATCGGATCGCAGCGATTGCAGATATCAGGCTCTGAGGAAATCAGATCGAGCAAACAAGCTCAGGGAGGAAGATTGTCACACTTGCATCACTAGACGACGATGCAGTGGACTGGTAGTGGGTGGACCCACTGCCAGGTCAGCAAGGGATCCCGCGACTGCAGCGAGGCGTCCTATTTAGGCCCTGTTCGGATCTCAGGAATGTAAAACATACGAATGTGAGAAAATGTAGGAATAGCAAAGGAACTTAGCTGCAAAACAAAGGATCCGAAAACCTACAGGAAGATGTAGGGATGGTGCATTCGTTTGGTTAATTACAAGAGAAACAAAGTAATGCGTACTGGTGCAGGCTTGGGCTCGTCTGGAGATTGACAAGCTGCGCCGTGCATGGCTATGGCGTGGAGACGAGGCATGTCATGGCGGTCACTGCAAGGTGGCCTGGCGCAGGATTTGCAGACCTAAACAGCTCGGAGGTCTTGGCATTCTCGACCTGTGGATGTTTGGCGCCGCATTGCGGCTACGGTGGCTCTGGCTCGAGAGGACAGCCCCCGAACAACCATGGGTTAGACTCCCAACGCCATGCTCCATGACAGACCGCTTGATGTTCACAACTGCGACTCGCTGCCGTCTTGGCAGTGGGAAGAGGGCCTGTTTTTGGCTGGATGCATGGTTGGATGGGCAAGCTCCTTGTCTCATCGGCCCCGACATCTTCAACGTCGTTTCCAACAAGCGCCGGGCGGTGGCGTCCGCCCTGGCCGACAGCAGATGGGTTCGGGACCTGCAAGGCCGCATCACGATTGACACCCTTCCCTCCTTCTTCGCACTTTGGGTCAAGGTCGCGGCTTTAGCGCCTCTAACCACTGATGTGGTCGACTCCTTCGAATGCCACTTCTCTGCAAATGGATGCTACTCCGCGGCTTCGGCGTACAGGCTGCAGTTCGTTGGCTCCATGTCATATGGTTCGATGACGACGATTTGGAGAGCTTGGGCGCCGGCCAAGCACAAGTTTTCTGCCTGGCTACTTGCCCAAAATAGGATCATGACAGCTGACAGGCTAACGGCAAGGCAATGGCCCAATTCTTATTTCTGCCCAATATGCTGGCGGAACCTTGAGACGGCGGAGCACCTCATGAGGTTAGGCGAGTGATAGGCGCCGGTTCGGCCGGTCGTACGGCGTACGTATGATTTGTTCTATATTAGCCGCACTATGCCTTCTTCCTAACTGCTTCGCTAGCTAAAAAAAACCTTGGCGCATGTTCATCCCGAGCAGCCCGGCCCCTGATCCCCCCCAGCCGTCAGCCAGCTCGCCAGCCGTCCACGTCGCCGCCGGCCGCCGCCCTCGACCGCCCCCCGTTGCATGGACGTTCTACTGGCCGCCGGCTCCTCTCTAGCATCACCATCGCTTGTTCCCAGCATGGCCCGCCCCGATCGCAGCATCCCCCGTCATCGTGGCTCTCGCCAGTTCCGCCGCATGCTGCTCCTGCCGGCGAAGGAGTGCCGCCATTGCATCAATGGTGAGGTGCCAGTTCCAGCCTTTTGTCGCCGGGTTGAAGCTTTTTAAAAATAGGGTTGAAGTTTTTCATGTCAATGATTGCAACTTTTTTGTTGTGTACTCGCGGGTTGAAGCTTCCCGTGAAGCCAGTTGAAGTTTTTTATAAAACTGGTTGAAGCTTTTCAATTCAGCGCTTGAAGCTTTCCAAAATGATGGTTGTAGATTTTTTTTATATCAGTGGTCGGTTGAAACTTCTCTACTCCACCGTTTGAAGCTTTTTCAAATATGGTTTGAGCTTTCACATGAACTATTGAAGCTTATTTTCGGTTGTACGGGGTCCGTCGAAGCTTTTTCAAACTATAGTTGAAGCTTTCATATGAACGATTGCAGCTTTTTTCAGTGCATGGTGTCTTGTTGAAGCTTTATATACCGATGGTTGAATCTTTTGAATCGAACGGTTGTAGCTCTTTTGGTCATCGGTTGCAGCATCGGTGGAGGAGAAAATGATTTCAATTTCGCCTGGAAGAAGAAGAAGATGGTTGCAGCAGTGGAGGGGAGGAGGTCGCGTCACCGTAGTTGTAGCATCCATGACAGCTTCCAACTCCGGCTCGCCGGGGCGGAAGGAACCTGCAGCCAGGGGCAGCGGAGGAAGTGGGCATGGCGCTGACGTTCGAGGTATGGACCTGCGCGGGATTGGGGCTAGCCGGCGGCAAGATCTGAAGGAGGAAGAGGAGGAGCATGGCCACCCCCGTGCGTGGACGCGGCTGAGAAAGAACTTGGGAGGAAGAATGTAGCGAGGAAGAATGGGGATCGGGGAAGAAGATAAGGCAGGGGCAGTGGGTCACGCAAGGCGTACGATGTCCTTGATCGAGTCGCTCGCGCGGGACCGGCCGGCCGGCGCACCGTATAGAAACGTACCTTATGTCATTGGACTGGCAATCTCTGGGCATTGGCGGCTACCCATCTCAACCTACCTGCTCTATCACTGGCGGCCTGGAGGACGGATGCCACCCTTCAAGATTGGCTCACTGATCTTTCCGCCGGCCCGACTACGGCAAAGAAGGTGCGCTCCTTGATGTTGCTGTTGATCTGGGAGATATAGCGAGAGCGAAACGACTGCATCTTCAGGAATGCTGAGCTGTCACCTGCTTCGATCCTCCGCCGCGTTGATGAAGAGAGGACTACCTGGGCGTTGGCTGGCTGCCGGCATTTGATGATGCGAGAGTAGTGGTCTCTAGCTTTTCTTTCTCCGCTTCCTTTCTTTCTTTCTCTTTCCTTTGGAGGCTTTTTTTGGCGTTTCTTTCGCCGCCCCTCTTAAGAAAATGCGCAGCTCTCCTGCGCCCTTTTAAAAAAAAACATGCGTACTGGTGCACATGATGCAAATCGTGCTTCAAAAATATTTTATTTGGCGACAGCTGATGCAAACTCGATTGGACAAACATCATTGTATTATCAAAAAATCACTTTTGCTCATCGGTGTAGATGCACCCATTGTCTAAATACACATTTTTAAAAGTTAAAAAAATCAAGAAAACATCCCGCGTGTACATCCGGACATAATATGTTCGTGCACAAAGTTTTGATGAAAAGGGAAACTTTTTGCAGCTTGTGTAAACAAGACAATTCTTGGTGTTTGGTTATAACTATTCAGGAGACTTTTTTAAAATCTTTTTTAAACATGCCACAAAAAATGTTCTTTTTTTGCGACATTTTGTGTGCGAACATAAAATGTCCGGATGTAGAAGCGGAATTATTGTTCAAAACTTTTTACATTTTAAAATGTGTTTTTATATATATTTCATAATAGGTGTACCTATGGTTTAATTTCACCTCTTATTATAATTCAAGTTGATCGTGTACTCATGTATATACATGCCCACGAGGCTTAAGCAATACAATATCAATTTCACCAACCCCTTTATATTATCAGTTTAACTCCGATCCAAAACCCTAGCCGCCGCCCGCGCCGCTTTTGTACCGCGCCGCCTCTCGGGCGGTTTATCTCCATGATCGTCACGAGGGGCGCGCTGCCCGTTTCGTCCGCCGATCGTATTGATCGGCTGCTCTAGAGAGTTTTTTTTTTGTTGATGGGGTTTTTTTATCTAACCGATTGATTGGTCGTGATCATTTTTGGTTTTCCGATCTAAAATCGATTTGCATCGCCATCCTCGTCTATCAACTACAACGCACGTCTACTTTATCGACATCTTCATCGTCTCCGGCTAGATGGCGCCTCGGGCTTGTCGCTCGAGCACGCTGGTATGGCGGTTTCTCGGCCGGTCATGCGCTGGCGTCCTCGCGGCGTAGCCCGCGGCGACTCACGCGGACGTGGTTCTCCGGCGGTTCTGGGCTGGACTCGCGTTGTTGCTGCGTGGCCCGCGGCCGCCGACGCGCCACGCGCGGACGTGGTTGCCTGCTTTTAAATTTTTTTTTGCGAGTACGTGGTTGCCTGCTTTTTTTTTTTGCGAGTACGTGGTTGCTTGCTGGCTGCTGGAGCACCCGCGCTGGTCATTGATGCACGTTTTAATTTCCATGCATGCTGCGTGCATGTATTGGCCGTGCACGTTGGATGGTTGGCTGCTCTCGTGCTCGGAGTTTAGGAGCCTAATTGGTTTGCAGTCAAAAATTGACAAGTCAATTATTGGCGCTTACCAAAAATTGGCGGGCGATTGGTTCGGCTCGAACCGTGGGCGCGCCAACACGCGGGCTAGCCAAATATTGGTGGCCTCACGCACCGCTTCCAGAACCAACTCCTGCCCCCACCGCTCTCCCCTCACGGTTCGCCCCAACCTTGTCCTCCTCCTTCGCCCTAACCCCATCCCCTAGCACCTCCTTCCACCGCCCCTGCCCCTGCGCCGCCGGTGACCAGAAAAGCTCAAGGACCTCGGAAATCTCCTACTCCGGCGGGAAGTCCTCGGCCAGCTGCCGAGCAGGGCCAGATCCATCGGAGCAGTCAAGGTTAGTTCGTGCCCAAATCTCATGGGACTTCTCTTCTTTCCCCGTGTACTGTACCCAATCACCGCTCTCTTATCTGACTCCACAAGCGGATGTACGTGCTTATTGTTTCTAGATGCGAGTGCGTACGTGCTTATTGTTTGCTAATATTTTCTCTGTCTTGTACTCGGAACGAGATTCAGGCACGAATCAGATTATTAAAGTACCTTACATCTGCATAAATTTGAAGCTAAATATGTTGCTTAAAGATCCTGGACTAATTGATGCTAGTATATCAGTAGAACATGTCCCCTCGTACTTTGCTTCTGCATGGTGGGAGGGCTGGCACCAATACTCTTCTAATTGATTTGAGGGCCTAAAAGACAGAACAGTATCATCTTGCTTTTGATTGACTACAAAAGTCACATACCTCTGCATATATGTATGATGTACTATGGAACATATATATTCTTTGAATTTTTTTGATGTATTGACAGATTATTAACTATCTGCTGGTACATGCTTTGCATTGGTTTTCCATTTTCTTTTATGCTTATTATGCATCTTATCTTTACTCAGATGGATAATGCTCAACAACAATATCTATATTACTGTATGTGGAAGCAAAACACACTACTTGTCCTTTTTGTAATGTTGGTCCTTTGGTGGAGCAAGAAAAAAGAGAGGAAGAATGGAGCTAAACGTGTCAAGTATGCTCCACTTCTCTGAAGAGAGATATTTGGAGTAGTGAACTAATTAGACTGATCGACACCTCGGAAAGGACGTGTTTGCGCCAGCTCAGGATGTATCCGGCTGTTTTCTACAAGTTGTGTGCTCACCTTAGGGACAAAAAGCTTTTGGCTGACACAATTCATGTGTCCGTAGAGGAGCAGGTAGCTATGTTTCTGAAAATTGTTGGGCAATATCACACTCATTCCTCTGTAGGATTTGCATTGTGGCGATCCGAAGAGACAGTGAGTAGGTATTTTAACATCGTCCTACGTGCCCTTGTGAAGTTAGCCCGTGAAATAATCTGCACTCGGTCTACAGATACACATGCTAAGATCACTACCAACCCAAACAGATTTTATCCCTACTTTGAGGTAACTCTACCAGTGTGTTATACTAGTTAATTTCCAAACTAAGTTCATTCTAATTCACACAAGTTTAATTTTTTTTCTAGGGATGTATAGGGGCAGTAGATGGCACCCATATTAGGGCACGTGTGCCTTCAAAATATGTGGACAGGTTTAGGGGCCGCAAGCCATATCCCACACAAAACGTCCTAGCTGCCGTGGATTTCGATCTTAGATTCACGTATGTTCTAGCAGGGTGGGAGGGATCTGCTCATGATTCTGCTGTATTGCATGATGCCCTATCTCGTCCAAACGGTCTCAAAATTCTAGAAGGTAATTGCACATTTAAAAAAAATGTTGTTTAGTTTAACCGGGACTAAATTCACATCAGTTCGGATCAGCCTTCCCGCACAAGTGCGTGCCCACGCCGGTTACACGTTTGCTGCAACCTGCAATCGTCCTGCCGTCTTTTCTTTTTAAGGAAAGGCAATCATGACTAGCTTTCTTTTTTAAAAACCCATTGTCACGAGCTTTATTAACTTAAATAGCAATTACATCGTTTCCCAACACTGGGACCATCCAGTCCGGAGGATCATCAGTCCAAGAACAAGAAAGTTTATGCAACCCATTTCTCTTCTATAATGCTTAAATTTGACATTCCTGTTGGAAATATGAGCAATTTACCAAATGATTTTATTAACAGAAATACTAGATAAAACATGACTAATATAGCCGCGATAAAGCAAGTCATGCAATCTGACGAAAAGAAAGTAAATAGCATCTGCATATATGAACTTGAACTAAACACATCTAGAACAGACACTAGATGAAGTTGCATATATGAAGTAGAACCTATCATATGTAGGGCAGAAACTAGAGTAAAGAACTGTGTCATGATATCTAACAAAAAGAGCAAGAACACGTACGGGACAGCAGCAGCAGAAGCACTGGACTTGGGGTCGACATCCTCTCCAGCCATGTCGTTGCTGAGGTAGTCGACGTCGGGGAAGAAGTCGTCGTCGGGGAAGTCGTCATCTGAGTCCGTGATGAAGAAGCCAGTAGTCGCGCAGAACGCTCCCGAAAAACCTTATCACCCTTCTCCCGTACAGGACTCAAAAGGTGCGGTTCCGGAGGCCTACTGTCCCGACCTGCGGTGCACGCCGCAAGCCGGGATGGGGAAGAACGTAGCAGCAGCGCAGTGCTCGGAACTTTGTGGCGAGAGGAAGAGGAGCTTCTGGTGTGTCTCTTTGGAGAGGAGCGACCTCTCTTATATAGGCATAGGAGAAGAACGCGAACAGGCTGCGGCGGGAGGTGAAGCAACGGAGGGAGACGAAACGAGCAAGCAACGGCCAAAGAGGCGCGCCGTTCGAATTCAGTGTCCACTACAAAAAACGTTTTAGCTCCCTCGTGACCTTTCGTATACCCGTCGTGCGTGGCAAAAATTTAAACATCGGCTCGGCTCATTCCCGCAACCCGCGGCGCGGCGCGTCGTGACGAGGCGTGGCGTGGCGAGGCGGGCGGAGGAGGAGGACCACGCGTGGATGTCCCTCTTGTTCTCATGCTCATACATATAGGAAAAGAACCTCCCTTATAAAGAGGTCCAACTCCCTCTAAACTAGCAATGTGGGACTAAACTATAGTAGTGTCCCTTGCCTTGCACGAATGGGCTAAGTGGGCCTCTAGGATTTATTAAGAATTTCTGAAATTGTTATTGGGATAGGCCCATAAATAGATAAAATTCCAGCAATCCCCCACCAGATCCTAGAGGCACATAGAATTTGCCTTTAGTTCCAAAACACTGTTTTATATACCGGTACTACAATGGAGACTGTTAAGTTGAACTTCCACCTAGAACTCTATGCTACACTAGTAAGCAACTTGAACAGTGGACTGGGCCTTGAACTGCAAGTTTTCTGCGAATCTAGCTTCACATAAAGCCTTGACCGATACGTGGCTACCGTGGGTCTTCCCCGCGGGTGGAGCTTATGCGTCATACTCCGAGACCTTTCATGAGGTTACTAGAGAGAACCCTACTCTCATAGATTGCGACGTTTAACAATCAGACTCATATAGGTGTGTTCTTCAAAAGATGTTCTGCAGGACAACATCTCTGCTTAAATGAGCCACTTAGAACACATTAAGATATACATCAACCTGCCATGCAGTTTTAGGAGAGTATTGCATCTTCATGGAGTGGTATTGTTAATAGTAAGGATACTCTCCTCTCAGTTGATCAACAGCTTGTCTTCCACATCTAATTCACGGGATCTCCGATCACAAAGAATAGGTTACCACTGTGAACAACTCATATTGTGGGTCTCATACCCATCTCCCTCGATGCATTATCTATCACATTACGTGATAGACCCTTAGTAAAAGGATCTGCCAGATTTTTAGACGTTTGGATATAATCCAATGCAATAACTCCGGAGTTTCTCATTTTCCTGACAGACTTTAACCTTCTCTGAACGTGTCTTGATGACTTCATGTTATCCTTTGAGCTGCTCACTTTCGTGATCACAGTTTGATTGTCGCAGTTCATAAGGATACCCGGTACAGGTTTCTCAACAACCGGCAAGTCATTCAAGAGCCGGCGAAGCCAATCTGCTTCGACCGTAGCTGTATCTAGTGCTGTGAGTTCTGCTTCCATTGTTGACCTCGTTAAGATGGTCTGCTTGCAAGACTTCCAAGAAACAGCGCCACCTCCATGAGTGAATACATAACCGCTCGTGGCCTTTATCTCATCAGCATCTGAGATCCAGTTTGAGTCACTATACCCTTCAAGCACCTTTGGGTGCCCAGTGTAGTGAATTCCATAATTCGCAGTGCCTTTCAAATAACGCAAAACTCTCTCTAGAGCTTTCCAATGCACATCTCCTGGTTTTGAGACAAACCGACTCAGTTTGCTAACAGCAAAAGAGATGTCAGGTCTTGTAGCACTGGCTAAGTACATAAGCGAGCCAATAATCTGAGAATATTTCAATTGATCTCTAGCAATTCTTCGATTCTTTCGAAGTAACACACTCGCATCATATGGTGTTGGAGAGGGCTTGCAGTCACTATAGCCAAAGCGACTCAAGATCTTTTCCACATAGTGAGATTGAAGCAATGTAATCCCACCATCATCGTCTCTCAACAACTTGATGTTCAGAATGACATCAGCCACTCCTAAATCCTTCATCTCAAAACAACGAGATAGGAAATCCTTGACCTCCTTAATAACAGTCAGATTTGTTCCGAAAATCAGTATGTCATCAACATACAAGCAAAGAATAACTCCTTCGCCCCCACCATGGCGATAGTACACACATTTATCAGCTTCGTTTACAACAAAGCCTGCAGCGGTTAAAGTTCTTTCAAACTTCTCATGCCACTGTTTGGGTGCTTGCTTGAGTCCATACAAAGACTTCAGCAACTTGCACACTTTTCCTTCCTGACCATCTAGTACAAACCGTTGTTCCATATAAATTTCCTCGTCCAACTCTCCATTTAGGAAAGCAGTCTTAACATCCATTTGATGAACGAGAAGACCATGTGAGGTAGCTAGTGAAAGTAGAACTCGAATAGTGGTCAGTCGAGCCACAGGTGAGTAAGTATCAAAGAAGTCTTCACCTTCCTTTTGGGTATAACCCTTAGCCACGAGCCGAGCCTTGTACTTTTCAATAGTACCATCAGGCCTAAGCTTCTTCTTGAATACCCATTTGCATCCTATAGGTTTGCACCCATAAGGACGATCAGTTATCTCCCAAGTTTCATTCGCCAAGATGGAATCCATCTCGCTACGAACCGCTTCCTTCCAGTAGTCAGCATCTTCAGATGCATAGGCCTCTGAAATAGAACTGGGAGTGTCATCTATGAGATACACAAGAAAATCATCACCAAAGGACTTTGCAGTCCTCTGTCTCTTGCTCCTAGTAGGAACTTCATTGTTCTCCTCCACAGAATTTTCAAAGTGTTCCATCGAAATGGCAGGTTCGGTAATTGTAACTAGTTCCTGATTCGATGAACTAGGCATCTCCTGATTAGACGAGGTAGACATATCCTTCATGGGAAAGATATCTTCAAAGAAAGTCGCATCATTCGACTCCATGATCGTACCGACATGCATGTCAGGTACCTCAGATTTTACAACCAAGAATCTATAGCCAATGCTATGAAAAGCATATCCCAGGAAAACACAATCCACAGTCTTTGGTCCAAGCTTCCGCTTCTTTGGAATTGGAACATTGACTTTCGCCAAACAACCCCATGTTCGCAGATAAGAGAGTTTTAACCTTTTCTTCTCCCATTCCTCGAATGGAGTTATCTCTTTGTTCTTTGTGGGGACTCGGTTTAGGACATGACATGCCGTCAATATCGCCTCCCCCCACCATGCCTTGGAGAGACCCGATGTGTCTAACATGGCGTTAACCAAATCAGTTAGAGTACGGTTCTTTCTTTCGGCCACCCCATTTGACTGAGGTGAGTAGGGAGGCGTCCTCTCATGGATTATACCATGTTCCGCACAAAAAGCATCAAATTCATTGGAAAAATACTCTCCACCACGGTCGGACCTAAGCCTCTTGATTTTTCGATCAAGTTGGTTTTCCACTTCAGCTTTATAGATCTTGAAAAAGTTCAAAGCCTCATCCTTAGATTTCAGAAGATACACACGGCAGTATCTAGTGGAGTCGTCAATTAATGTCATGAAATATTTCTTTCCACCTTTTGTCAAAACACCATTCATTTCACATAGATCTGAATGTATGAGCTCTAGTGGTGCAAGATTTCTCGTTTCCGCAGTCGTGTGAGACTTACGAGGTTGCTTAGCTTGCACACACACTTGACACTTAGATCCCTTGACAGTGGTGAAACTAGGGATTAAGTTCAACTTCGCTAGTCGCGACATGCAACCAAAGTTAACATGACAAAGACGTGAATGCCACACATTTGATTCACTATTGTTGCAAATATGATTAACAACTTTATTGCAAACGTCTGATAAGGATAAACGAAACAGGCCTCCTGACTCATAGCCTTTACCAACAAAGGTTCCATACTTGGATATTACAAATTTATTCGACTCAAAGACAAGCTTGTAGCCATCTCTACACAGAAGAGATCCGCTAACAAGATTTTTATTGACGGAGGGGACATAATGCACGTTCTTCAGCCGCACGATCTTCCCCGAAGTAAACTTCAGATCGACCGTGCCAACACCACGAACAGAAGCACTTGAACCGTTGCCCATCAGCACGGTTGAAGTCCCTGCGGTCTGATAAGACGAAAACATGGAAATATCACCGCATACATGCACATTAGCACCCGTGTCAATCAACCAATCAGGAGAATGACATACTGAAAGAATAGTGGGAAATATACCATACCCAGCATCCTTCATGTCAGTGTCTCCAATGACAACATTAGCGGTCTTGCCGCCTTTCCCAGGATGACGCTTGTCATAGCGATTAGGGCAACTAGGAGCCCAATGATCAGGATCCCCACACACATGACAAGCACCTTTCTTCTTGTCATTCTTCTTCTTGAAGTTCGTGTGTTGCACAGCCTTGTTCTTCCCATCAAACTTTGCTTTACCATCAAACTTGCCCTTGTTCTTGAACTTGTGGGGCTGGAAGTTCTTCTTCTGTACCAGATTGGCACTAGATCCTCCCTCAATACCTCGAGCACGTGTGTCCTTTGCTCTCGCCTTTTCTTCCACATCAAGAGTGCCAATGAGATCCGGAACGGAAAACTCCTGCCTCTTATGCTTCAGTAAGGTAGCAAAGTTCCTCCATGAAGGAGGAAGCTTAGTGATGATACCTCCGGCAACAAACTTGTCCGGTAGCATACAACTGAAGTGCTCAAGTTCTCTAGCAAATGACTGTATCTCATGAGCTTGCTCAACCACGGAGCGCTCTTCAGTCATCCTGTAATCATAGAATTGCTCCATGATGTACAGCTCAGTGCCAGCATCCGAGACCCCAAACTTGGCCTCGAGTGCATCCCACATATCTTTTCCATTATCAATTGACGCATAAGCATCAACTATGTTCTCAGCAAGAACACTCAAGATAGCAGCCTTAAACAGAGTATCCATTTTCTGAAAAGCTTGTGCTTGTTGAGCATCAAGCTCTCCTTCAGGTTTGCCAAGAGTGGCGTCATAGCAACTCATGGTTTGAAACCATAAGACTGCTCTCACGCGCCACCTCTTATAGTGGATACCCTCAAACATAGGAGGTCTCATGGAAGCAGCAAAACCACTCGGGGTAAATTGCCTATAATAAGGTTTTTGGATTGTTGGAAATATGAGCAATTTACCAAATGATTTTATTAACAGAAATAGTAGATAAAGCATGACTAATATAGCCGTGATAAAGCAAGTCATGCAATCTGACGGAAAGAAAGTAAATAGCATCTGCATATATGAACTTGAACTAAACACATCTAGAACAGACACTAGATGAAGTTGCATATATGAAGTAGAACCTATCATATGTAGGGCAGAAACTAGAGCAAAGAACTGTGTCATGATATCTAACAGAAAGAGCAAGAACACATACGGGACAGCAGCAGCAGAAGCACTGGACTTGGGGTCGACATCCTCTCCAGCCATGTCGTTGCTGAGGTAGTCGACGTCGGGGAAGAAGTCGTCGTCAGGGAAGTCGTCGTCTGAGTCCGTGATGAAGAAGCCAGTAGCCGCGCAGAGCGCTCCCCAAAAACCTTATCACCCTTCTCCCGTATAGGACTCAAAAGGTGCGGTTCCGGAGGCCTACTGTCCCGACCTGCGGTGCACGCCGCAAGCCGGGATGGGGAAGAACGTAGCAGCAGCGCAGTGCTCGGAACTTTGTGGCGAGAGGAAGAGGAGCTTCTGGTGTGTCTCTCTGGAGAGGAGCGACCTGTCTTATATAGGCACAGGAGAAGAACGCGAACAGGCTGCGGCGTGAGGTGAAGCAACGGAGGGAGACGAAACGAGCAAGCAGCGGCCAATGAGGCACGCCGTTCGAATTCAGTGTCCACTACAGAAAACGTTTCAGCTCCCGCGTGCCCTTTCGTATACCCGTCGTGCGTGGCAAAAATTTAGACATCGGCTCAGCTCATTCCCGCAACCCGCGTCGCGTCGCGTCGTGACGAGGCGTGGCGGGCGGCGGAGGAGGAGCGCGCGTGGATGTCCCTCTTGTTCTCATGCTCATACATATGGGGAAAGAACCTCCCTTATAAAGAGGTCCAACTCCCTCTAAACTAGCAATGTGGGACTAAACTATAGTAGTGTCCCTTGCCTTGCACGAATGGGCTAAGTGGGCCTCTAGGATTTATTAGGAATTTCTGAAATTGTTATTGGGATAGGCCCATAAATAGATAAAATTCCAGCAATTCCCTATTAAATTTGCAGTAGCAAGGCAATCTGCATAAATAGCCGCAGCCGAGTCCCACCATTGTGATGATCCAGAACAGAAATTGATTACCTCCATTGAGTCAGATTCATCTTCTACAATGTTGCATCCTAATGAATTAGCCAAGATCAATCCATCTATCATTTTCATGGCTTCCGTAGTGCTAGAATCTGCAGCAAATGGAACGATAGGAGCATTGTGCCGCAATAAACCTTCCTTTGTGGTCACCGATAACAGCTGCTGTAGCGCCAGTACCTTCATCAACATAAAACGCCGCATCCACATCCAGTTTCACTGTCCCGATCTTTGGTTTCCTCCATCTAGGATATGCTTCCACTAGTAGAAAATGGGGCTTTCCCCCAAACTCAATATACACATTAGTCCCGGTTTACACATTAGTTCCGGTTGCATCACGAACCGGGAGTAATGTGAGAATTAGTCCCGGTTCGAGCGGCTAAGGCGTCGGGAAGGTATTAGTCCCAGTTCAAATGAGACCTTTTTTCCTGGTTTGAGACACGAACTGGGACTAAAGGGTGCGATGCCCTTTAGTCCCGGTCCGTGTCTCAAATCGGGACTAAAGGTGACCTTTAGTCCCGATTTGAGACACAAACCGGGACTAAAGGGTGCGATGCCCTTTAGCCCCGGTTCATGTCTCAAACCGGGACTAAGGGCCTGTTTGGTTTGCAGCCTAAGGTTGCCACGCCTAAGCTTAGGCGTGCCACAATATCTTAGGCATGTGTTTGGTTCATTGCCACACTTTTCTAGCTACATGGTCCACATGTCATAGACTCAACTTCTTGCCAAATCTTGCCACACTTATGGTGGCTACTTTGTTAGCCACACTTTTTGTGGCAGCCACACTTTGCCTAAGCATAGTTGTGGCAAAGTTAATCATGAACCAAACAGACCCTAAAGGTTCAAACTCTACCCCCCCATGTATTGCCTTTTCAGTTTGCTAA
This sequence comes from Triticum aestivum, assembly GCF_018294505.1. Classification (NCBI taxonomy): domain Eukaryota; kingdom Viridiplantae; phylum Streptophyta; class Magnoliopsida; order Poales; family Poaceae; genus Triticum; species Triticum aestivum. Next base: position 541,118,696 of record NC_057802.1, read on the forward strand.
AACAAAAGAAAATGATAAAAACTTCAAAAATTAAAAACCTTCGAGATGTAGTTATGTTACTACATCTACTAGTTAGGAAAATTTAAAAACATAAATTTGACATGTTTTGCAAAAAAGTGTTATGAAAAAGTAAAACGATCATATCTTTTGCATACGATGTCGAAAAAAACGCATAATATATCAAAAAAAATCAGCACGAAATTCCGCATCCGATTTTGACAGCCATAGGCCTGTTTGCAAATTTTTTAGAATCCTCAAATTTTGAAAGAAAAAAAAGATATGCTCAAATTTCAAATTTCAATTTTTTTGAATTTTTGTTAAATCTGGTCAAACTACTTATTCAAGAAATATTAGTGTTAATAAATAATTATTTTAGTTTTTTTGAATTTTGGTCAAATTGTGGTCAAACTATGGTCAAATCTGATCAAACTGTGGTCAAATTATGGTCAAACTACTTATTCAATAAATATTAGTGTTACTAAATAATTATTGTTTTCTAGAATAATAGTTTCAAACTCATGTGGGGCTTAATGCTCAAGTTCAACTCCTAAGGGTTAATAGGATTGAAACCTTAGTATTGTTAGGCAAACAACAAGTGCAGACTTGAACTAGGGGAAATAGAACTCAAAAGTTAAGCGTGCTCAGGGCTAGAGTAGTGAGAGGATGGGTGACCGGTCGGAAAGTTAGACGATTTGGAATGAGCAGTGATGAGGGGTGATTAGAGATTAAATTGTCAAATAATTCAGAAATTTTAAAAATAAGAAAAAAACCGAAAAAATCAAATTTCTTTTTTTCAAACAAATTCAGAAAAACAATTTTTTTTAAAAAAAATCCTTTAGTCCCGATTGGTGTTACCAACCGGGACTAAAGGTTGAGCTCCAGACAACGGCCACATGGAGCTCCTTTAGTCCCGATTTGTAAGCAAACCGAGACTAAAGGTTTGACCTTTAGTCCCGATTTCAGAACCGGGACTAAAGGTCCTCTGGTACCGGGACTAATAGCCCGTTTTCTACTAGTGTTCGGCCACCTGCATGTTGGGATGATTTGTTGCGTTTGCAGTAATAGCAAGGATAGAAATGGCACTATGGCCCAGTTGGTGAGCAATCCCCTCATGCGTAATTTGGTGTCGTAGCCACGACAAGTACCAGCAGGCCACTGCAATCGTTTCACTAACGCCTGTAGATGTCATTCCTGGCATTACTCCGTACGCACCACAGAGTAGTTGTTTTAACAGTTCAGAATCTGAAATATCAGGTTATCAGATTGTAAATGCCAAGTCTATTCCATAGCCGCACAACCATGCTGCATGAAAATAAAAGATGCTTTATGTCTTCGCGCCCTATTTGCAAATGGGACACTGCCCAATTGATCCAACATATGCCGAACAATGCACGCCGTACGGTCTAATCAACCGCACGTGTTGTGCCAAATTTTGTGAGATTGTCATCAAGTTTTCGCGTCTCTCCACCATCCAAGCATCGGGCTGCCATTGTGTCTCCCTGTCAGACCGCAGCGTTGTCGTTTCATGGTTCTGTTCTTTCCATGTCTGCACCGATCAGCGCGGTAACACTACATGGCCCTTTCAGGCTATAGCGCCGCAGCAAGTGGTCCACTATGCCGTCCCCGCGTGTCGACTTCTATGTGGTATGTGATGTCTACTACACAATCTTTTTCTTGTAGACGTTGTTGGGCCTCCAAGTGCAGAGGTTTGTACGGCAGTAGTAAATTTCCCTCAAGTGGATGACCTAAGGTTTATAAATCCGTGGGAGGCGTAGGATGAAGATGGTCTCTCTCAAACAACCCTGCAACCAAAAAGCAAAGAGTCTCTTTGTCCCCAACACACCCAATACAATGATAAATCGTATAGGTGCACTAGTTCGGCGAAGAGATGGTGATACAAGTGCAATATGGATGGTAGATATAAGTTTTTGTAATATGAAAATATAAAAACAGCAAGGTAACTAATGATAAAAGTGAGCACAAACGGTATTGCAATGCTTCGAAACAAGGCCCAGGGTTCATACTTTCACTAGTGCAAGTTCTCTCAACAATAATAACATAACTGGATCATATAACTATCCCTCAACATGCAACGAAGAGTCACTAATAGCGGAGAACAAACGAAGAGATTATGGTAGGGTACGAAACCACCTCAAAGTTATTTTTTCCGATCAATCCATTGGACTATTCCTATAAGTGTCACAAACAGCCCTAGAGTTCATAGTAAAATAACACTTTAAGACACAAATCAACCAAAACCCTAATGTCACCTAGATACTCCAATGTCACCTCAAGTATCCATGGGTATGATTATATGATATGCATCACACAATCTCAGATTCATCTATTCAACCAACACAAAGAACTTCAAAGAGTGCCCCAAATTTCTACCGGAGAGTCAAGACGAAAACGTGTGCCAACCCCTATGCATAAGTTCATAAGGTCACAGAACCCGCAAGTTGATCACCAAAACATACATCAAGTAGATCACGTAAATATCCCATTGTCGCCACAGATAAGCACATGCAAGACATACATCAAGTGTTCTCAAATCCTTAAAGACTCAATCCGATAAGATAACTTCACAGGGAAAACTCAATCCATTAGAAGAGTGTAGAGGGGGAGAAACATCATAAGATCCAACTATAGTAGCAAAGCTCGTGGTACATCAAGATCGTGCCAAATCAAGAACACGAGAGAGAGAGAGAGAGATCAAACACATAGCTACTGGTACATACCCTCAGCCCCGAGGGTGAACTACTCCTTCCTCGTCATGGAGAGCGCCGGGATGATGAAGAGGGCCACCGGTGATGATTCCCCCTCTGGCAGGGTGCCAGTACGGGCCCCCGAGAGGTTTTTGGTGGCTACAGAGGCTTGCGGCGGCGGAACTCCCGATCTAGGTTATTTACTAGGGGTTTCTGTATTTATAGGAGGGTTTGGCGTCGAGAACAAGTTAGGGGGGGCCACGGGGAGTCCACGAGGCGCAGGGGCGCGCCCTCCACCCTCATGGGGCCCACGGGCCTCCCCTCCGGTAACTTTTCGTTCTAGTATTTTTTATATTTTCCAGAAAAAATCTCCGTTGATTTTCAGCGCATTCTGAGAACTTTTATTTCTGCACAAAAACAACACCACGGTAGTTCTGCTGAAAACAACGTCAGTCCGGGTTAGTTCTAATCAAATCATACCAAAAGCATGTAAACATATTATAATCATGGTATGAATACATCAAAAATTATAGATACGTTGAAGACGTATCAGCATCCTCAAGCTTAATTCCTGCTCGTCCTCGAGTAGGTAAATGATAAAAACATAATTGTTGATGTGGAATGCTACCTAACATATTTATCAATGTAATTTTCTCTATTGTGGAAAGAATATTCAGATCCATAAGATTCAAAACGAAAGTTTAATATTGACATAAAAACGATAATACTTCAAGCATACTAACAAAGCAATCATGTCTTCTCAAAATAACATGGCCAAAGAAAGCTATCCCTACAAAATCATATAGTCTGGCTATGCTCTATCTTCATCACACAAAATATTTAAATCATGCACAACCCCGATGACAAGCCAAGCAATTGTTTCATACTTTTGATGTTCTCAAACTTTTTCAACTTTCACGCAATACATGAGCGTGAGCCATGGATATAGCACTATAGGTGGAATAGAATGGTGGTTGTGGAGAAGACAAAGAAGGAAGAAGATAGTCTGACATCAACTAGGCATATCAACGGGCTATGGAGATGCCCATCAATAGATATCAATGTGAATGAGTAGGGATTGCCAACTCGCTTGCTCACGAATACCTAGGGCAATTTGAGGAAGCCCATCATTGGAATATACAAGCCAAGTTCTATAATGAAAAATTCCCACTAGTATATGAAAGTGACAACATAGGAGACTCTCTATCATGAAGATCATGGTGCTACTTTGAAGCACAAGTGTGGTAAAAGGATAGTAACATTGCCCCTTCTCTCTTTTTCTCTCATTTTTTTGTTTTCTTCTTCTTCTTGTTTTTTGGCCTTGTTTTTTTAGTCCAGAGTCTCATCTCGACTTGTGGGGAAATCATAGTCACCATCATCCTTTCCTCACTGGGAGAATGCTCTAATAATGAAGATCATCACACTTTTATTTACTTACAACTCGATACTTAGAACAAATTATGACTCTATATGAATGCCTCCGGCGGTGTACCGGGATGTGCAATGAATCAAGAGTGACATGTATGAAAGAATTACGAAAGGTGGCTTTGCCACAAATACGATGTCAACTACATGATCATGCAAAGCAATATGACAATGATGAAGCGTGTCATAATAAATCGAACGGTGGAAAGTTGCATGGCAATATATCTCGGAATGGCTATGGAAATGCCATAATAGGTAGGTATGGTGGCTATTTTGAGGAAGGTATATGGTGGGTGTATGGTACCAGTGAAAGTTGCGCGGTACAAGAGAGGCTAGCAATGGTGGAAGGATGAGAGTGCGTATAATCCATGGACTCAACATTAGTCATAAAGAACTCACATACTTATTGCAAAAATCTATTAGTTATCGAAATGAAGTACTACGCGCATGCTCCTGAAGGAAATATGCCCTAGAGGCAATAATAAAGTTATTATTTATTTCCTTAATTCATGATAAATGTTTATTATTCATGCTAGAATTGTATTAACCGGAAACTTAGTACATGTGTGAATACATAGACAAAACCTATAGTCCCTAGTATGCCTCTACTTGACTAGCTCGTTAATCAAAGATGGTTATGTTTCCTAACCATAGACATGTGTTGTCATTTGATGAATGGGATCACATCATTAGGAGAATGATGTGATGGAAATGACCCATCTGTTAGCTCAGCATTATGATCGTGTTAGTTTCATTGCTACTGCTTTCTTCATGACTTATACAAGTTCCTCAGACTATGAGATTATGCAACTTCTGAATACCAGAGGAACACTTTGTGTGCTACCAAATGTCACAATGTAAAAGGGTGATTATAAAGGTGCTCTACAGGTGTCTCCGACGGTGTTTGTTGGGTTGGCATAGATCAAGATTAGGATTTGTCACTCCGTGTTTTGGAGAGGTATCTCTGGGTCCTCTCGGTAATACTCATCACTATAAGCCTTGCAAGCATTGTGACTAATGAGTTAGTTGCGGTATAAAGTATTACGGAACGAGTAAAGAGACTTGCCAATAACGAGATTGAACTAGGTATTGAGATACCGATGATCGAATCTCGGGCAAGTAACATACCGATGACAAAAGGAACAACGTATGTTGTTATGCGGTTTGACCGATAAAGATCTTCGTAGAATATGTAGGAACCAATATGAGCATCCAGGTTCCGCTATTGGTTATTGACCGGAGACGTGTCTTGGTCATGTCTACATAGTTCTCGAACCCGTAGGGTCCGCACGCTTAACGTTCGATGACGATTGGTATTATGAGTTTATGTGTTTTGATGTACCGAAGGTAGTTCGGAGTCCCGGATGTGATCACGGACATGACGAGGAGTCTCGAAATGGTCGAGACATGCAGATTGATATATTGGAAGCCTATGTTCGGACATCGTAATGGTTCCGGGTGAGTTCGCGCATATACCGGAGTACTGGGAGGTTACCGGAACCCCCCCGGGAAGTATATGGGCCTTATTGGGCCATAGTGGGAGAGAGGAGGAGGCGGCCAGGTGGAGGGTGCCCCCCCAAGCCCAATCCAAATTGGGTGGGGGGCCGGCCCCCCCTTTCCTTCCTCCCTCTCTCCCCCTTCCTTCTCTCCTAGTCCAACTAGGGAAGGGGGGGAATCCTACTCCCGGTGGGAGTAGGACTCCTCCAGGGCGCGCCATAGAGGGCGGGCCTCCCCCTCCTCCACTCCTTTATATACGGGGGAGTGGCGCACCCCATAGACACACAAGTTTACATTGTTTAGCCGTGTGCGGTGCCCCCCTCCACAGTTACACACCTCGGTCATATCGTCGTAGTGCTTAGGCGAAGCCCTGCGCCGGCAACTTCATCATCACCGTCACCACGCCGTCGTGCTGAAGAAACTCTCCATCGGCCTCAACTGGATCAAGAGTAAGAGGGACGTCCTTGAGCTGAACGTGTGCGGATCGCGGAGGTGCCATACGTCCGGTGCTAAGATCGGTCGGATCGTGAAGACGTACGACTACATCAACCGCGTTGTAATAACGCTGCCGCTTTCGGTCTACGAGGGTACGTGGATGTTGGGGAACGTAGCAATAATTCAAAATTTTCCTACGTGTCACCAAGATCAATCTAGGAGATGCTAGCAACGAGAGAGAGAAGGGAGAGCATCTTCATACCCTTGAAGATTGCTAAGCGGAAGCATTACAAGAACGCGGTTGATGAAGTCGTACTCGCGGCGATTCAAATCGCGGAAGATCCGATCTAGCGCCGAACAGACGGCGCCTCTGCGTTCAACACACGTACAGCCCGGGGACGTCTCCTCCTTCTTGATCCAGCAAGGGGAGAGGAGAAGTTGAGGGAGAGCTCCGGCAGCACGACGGCATGGTGGTGGAGCTTGTGGTGTTCCTGCAAGGCTTCGCCAAGCTCTACGGAGGAGGAGGAGGTGTTGGAGGAGGGAGGGGCTGTGACAGGGAAGGGGTGTTGCAGCCCTCCCACCCTCCCTCTATTTATAGGGTGAAGGGGAGAGGGGGCCGGCCCCTCTATATTCCATCTAGAAGGGGGCGGCGGCCAGGAGGGTGAGACTTGCCCCCCAAGCAAGGTGGAGGCGCCCCTCCCCTAGGGTTTCCAAACCCTAGGCGCCTTGGGCACTTGAGGGGCGCACCAGCCCACTAGGGGGCTGGTTCCCTCCCATATTCAGCCCATTAAGTCCCCCGGGGCAGGTGGCCCCACGAGGTGGACCTCCGGACACCTTTCGGTGGTCCCGGTACAATAGCGATAACCCCCGAAACCATTCCGGCGACTGAAACTGGACTTCCCATATATAAATATTCACCTCCAGACCATTCCGGAACTCCTCGTGACGTCCGGGATCTCATCCGGGACTCCGAACAACCTTCGGTAACCACATACAATTTCCCATAACAACTCTAGTGTCACCAAACCTTAAGTGTGTAGACCCTACGGGTTCGGGAACCTTGTAGACATGACCGAGACATTCTCCGACCAATAACCAACAGCGGGATCTGGATACCCATGTTGGCTCCCACATGTTCCATGATGATCTCATCGGATGAACCACGATGTCGGGGATTCAATCAATCCCGTATACAATTCCCTTTGTCCACCGGTATGTTACTTGCCCGAGATTCGATCGTCGGTATCCCAATACCTCGTTCAATCTCGTTACCGGCAAGTCTCTTTACTCGTTCCGTAACGCATGATCCTGTGACTAACTCCTTAGTCACATTGAGCTCATTATGATGATGCATTACCAAGTGGGCCCAGAGATACCTCTCCGTCATACGGAGTGACAAATCCCAGTCTTGATTCGTGCCAACCCAACAAACACTTTCGGGGATACCTGTAGTGTACCTTTATAGCCACCCAGTTATGTTGGGATGTTTGGTACACCCAAAGCATTCCTACGGTATCCGGGAGTTGCACAATCTCATGGTCTAAGGAAATGATACTTGACATTAGAAAAGCTCTTAGCAAACGAACTACACGATCTTGTGCTATGCTTAGGATTGGGTCTTGTCCATCACATCATTCTCCTAATGATGTGATCCCATTATCAATGACATCCAATGTCCATGGTCAGGAAACCGCAACCATCTATTGATCAACGAGCTAGTCTACTAGAGGCTCACTAGGGACATGTTGTGGTCTATGTATTCACACATGTATTACGGTTTCCAGTTAATACAATTATAGCATGAACAATAGACAATTATCATGAACAAGGAAATATAATAATAAACATTTTATTATTGCCTCTAGGGCATATTTCCAACAGTCTCCCACTTGCACTAGAGTCAATAATCTAGTTCACATCACTATGTGATTGTAATGAATCCAACACCCATGGGATTTGATCATATCTCGCTTGTGAGAGAGGTTTTTAGTCAATGGGTCTGAACCTTTCAGATCCGTGTGTGCTTTACAAATATCCATGTCATCTTGTAGATGCAGCTACCACACGCTATTTGGAACTATCCCAAATAACTGCCCTACTATACAAATCCGGTTTACTACTCAGAATCATCCGGATTAGTGTCAAAGTTTGCATCGACGTAACCCTTTACGACGAACTCTTTTAACACCTCCATAATCGAGAAAATTCCTTAGTCCACTAGTCACTAAGGATAACTTTGACCGTTGTCCAGTGATCCATTCCTGGATCACTCTTGTACCCCTTGACTGACTCATGGCAAGGCACACTTCAGGTGCGGTACATAGCACAACATACTATAGAGCCTACGTCTAAAGCATAGGGGTAGACCTTCGTCCTTTCTCTCTCTTCTGCCGTGGTCGGGTCTTGAGTCTTACTCAATACTCACACCTTATAACACAGCCAAGAACTCCTTCTTTACCGATCTGTTTTGAACTCCTTCAAAATCTTGTCACGGTATGTATTCATTTGAAAGTACTATTAAGCTTTGTTGATCTGCACTTATAGATCTTGATGCTCAATGTTCAAGTAGCTTAATCCAGGTTTTTCATTGAAAAACACTTGTCAAACAACCCTATATGCTTTCCAAAAAATTTACATTATTTCTGATCAAAAATATGTCAACAACATATACTCATCAGAAATTCTACAGTGCTCCCTAAGGGAGTCCTGGACTAAGGGGTCCTCGGGCGTCCGACCTATTATCCATGGGCCGGACTGGTGGGCTGTGAAGACATGAAGGCCGAAGACTGTACCCGTGTCCGGATTGGATTCTCCTTGGCGTGGAAGGCAAGCTTGGCGGCCAACTATGAAGATTCCTTCTTATGTAACCGACTCTATGTAACCCTAGATCCCCCCGGTGTCTATATGAACCGGAGGGTGTAGTACGGAAAGGACAGATAGATACTCATTACCATAGTCATACATGCTAGGCTTTTAGGGTTTAGCCATTACGATCTCGTGGTAGATCAACTCTTGTAACACTCATATTCATCAAGATCAATCAAGCAGGAAGTAGGGTATTACCTCCATAGAGAGGGCCCGAACCTGGGTAAACATCGTGTCCCCCGTCTCCTGTAACCATCGACCTTAGACGCACAGTTCGGGACCCCCTACCCGAGATCCGCCAGTTGTGACACCGACATTGGTGCTTTCATTGAGAGTTCCACTGTGCCGTCAACAAAAGGTTTGATGGCCCCTTCAATTGTCGATAGTGACGCTGTCCAAGGAGAAACCTTCCTCCCCGGATAGATTTTCATATTTGGCGGCTTCGTACTGCGGGCCAACTCGTTTGGCCATCTAGAGCAGATCGATATCTACGCCCCTGGCCACCAGGTCAGATTTGGAAGCTTGAACTACGTCGCGAACATCCGTGGAGACTTGATCTTTGACGGGTTTGAGACCACGGCGGTCGCTCCCCCTCGTTCCGATGAACATGACTTAAATCTGTCATCGGACCGCATCCAGGAGACGGTTCCTGTTGCTGCTCTGGCCCTAGATCCGGAGCGGATTGTGCCATCCGAGGTCACAGGGTCCGCAGCGTTGGAGCTGCACACGGACTCAACCTCAGGCAATACCCGCGTTACCAGAACTCCGGACTCGTCTCCGGCTATAAATTCCGGACCATGTACGCCCGCGGACGCCGAACTTGATCGCTTATCGATCTTTGAATTCAGCGCCGCAGACGTCTTCAAGCACTCACCCTTGGGCGATGTGTTGAACTCGTTAAGAAACCTGTCTTTAGCGGGGGACTCACAGCCGAACTATGCCCGATCCGGACTAGAGGCTGATGATGGGGAATTTTGCTTCCCGCCCGCCACCCACTTCATAGCCACCGTCGAGGACTTAACTGACGTGCTTGATTACGGCTCTGAAGACATCGACGACATGGACGACGATGCCGACAAGGAGCAAGGCCAAGACCCGCCATTCACTGGACGCTGGACGGCCACCTCTTCGTACGATGTGTACATGGTTGACACACCTAAGAAAGCTAGCGACGATGACAAAGAAGACCCAGTTGCGAATAAACCTTCTGAGACACAGTCCAAGCGCCGGTGCGCTAAACACCGTCCTAAGTCACGTCACCCAAAGGACAGCAACACTGGCACAGGAGAAAATAGTACTCCAGACGACGCTGAAAATAATGAAGACCCTGTTGGAGCAACATTCGAACAGGAGGAACAAGACAACGGGCAAGGTAACCCCGATAAACAGGCCATGCCCAACAACCCGGATGACGATAGTTACCATCCACCCTCCGAGGATGAGGAGAGCCTCGGCAACGAGGATTTCATCGTGCCTGAGGCACCCCTCGAGCAGGAGCACTTCAAGCGCCAGGTAATAGCTACTGCAAGAGGCCTGAAGAAAAAGCAGCAGCTTCAAGCTGATCAAGACCTACTCATTGACAGATGGACCGACGTCCTGGCAGCCGAAGAATATGGCCTCAAGCGTCCAGCCAAGAGTTACCCGAAACGCAAACTGCTACCTCAGTTTGATGAGGAGGTACCGGAGCCCATACCTCCCACGTGCAACGCGGAACGACCACCACGTGGTCGGGATAGTGCGGCGGACCGACCACCCTGCGGTCGGGATAAAATGGCAGCTCAGGCCGAACAACAGCCCGCCCCACCGCCTCGTAAAAACAGAGACAAAATAGCCCAGGACTATACATACGACCTTCGGCAGGACCTGGACAGTAGAGCAGGACACACCAGATCAATCTATGGATCGCGAGGACGCCTTTCGACTCGCGACGACGGCTACCTATTCGGACGCAACAGACCTAGTCACGCCTGGGCCGATAACCGCAGGCAGACTTCACGGGAGGTGCGCCGCGACGCGGCCCGATACAGAGGCGCCGCACACCCTCTCTGCTTCACAGATGAAGTACTGGATCATGAATTCCCCAAGGGGTTCAAGCCCGTCAACATTGAATCATACGACGGAACAACCGATCCCGCAGTATGGATCGAAGATTTTATTCTCCACATCCATATGGCCCGAGGAGACGATCTCCACGCCATCAAATACCTCCCACTAAAACTAAAAGGGCCAGCCAGACACTTGTTAAATAGCCTGCCAGAAAGTTCCATCGGCAGTTGGGAGGACTTGGAAGAAGCTTTTCTCGACAACTTCCAAGGCACTTATGTCCGGCCACCAGACGCTGATGACTTAAGTCATATAGTCCAACAACCTGGAGAATCAGCCAGAAAATTCTGGACTAGGTTCCTAACCAAAAAGAACAAGATCATTGACTGTCCGGATGCCGAAGCCCTAGCGGCCTTCAAACATAGCATCCGTGACGAATGGCTCGCCCGCCACCTCGGCCAAGAAAAGCCGAAATCCATGGTAGCCCTCATGGCACTCATGACCCGCTTCTGCGCAGGTGAGGATAGCTGGCTGGCTCGTAGCAAAACCACAGTCAGCGAGGCAGGCCCCTCCGAGGCCAAAAACAGCACCAGCAAGCTCCGGCGCAATAGACACAAACGCCGAAGCAATGGCGATAACACCGATGACACTACGGTTCACGCTGGATTCAGCGGCTCCATGTCCGGCCAGCGGAAAAAGCCCTACAAACGGAACAGCGAGGGGCCATCCAGCTTGGACCTCATACTCGACCATCCGTGCGAGATACATGGCACCCCAGACAAACAAGCCAACCATACCAACAGAATTGTTGGGTTTTTAAATAGGCCGGCAAGTTAAATGCCGACAACAAGGAAAAGGGATCACAAAGTGAGGACGATGACAAAGAGCCCCGGCAGCCGAACACTGGGGGGCAGAAGAAATTTTCCCCTCAAGTCAAAATGGTAAACATGATATACGCTACACACATCCCCAAAAGGGAGCGCAAGCGCGCACTCAGGGACGTCTACGTGGTAGAGCCAGTCGCCCCAAAATTCAATCCGTGGTCATCATTCCCGATCACCTTCGATCGTCGAGATCATCCAACTAGTATCCGCCATGGCGGCTCGGCCGCACTGGTCCTCGACCCAATCATCAAAGGATTTCACCTAACACGAGTCCTAATGGACGGTGGTAGCAGCCTCAGCCTGCTCTATCAGGATACAGTGCGCAAAATGGGCATTAATCCCTCACGAATCAAACCCACAAAGACTACCTTTAAAGGAGTCATACCAGGCGTAGAGGCCCGTTGTACGGGCTCAGTCATGCTGGAAGTGGTCTTCGGTTCGCCGGACAACTTCCGAAGCGAAGAGCTAATCTTCGATATCGTCCCCTTCTGCAGCGGCTACCACGCACTGCTCGGATGAACCGCGCTTGCTAGATTCAACGCGGTGCCACACTACGCTTATCTCTAGCTCAAGATGCCCGGTCCACGCGGTGTCATAACAGTCAATGGAAACACAGAACCCTCCCTCCATACAGAGGAGCACACAGTCGCCCTAGTAGCAGAGGTACAGAGTGGCCTTCTCAAGCAGAACTATAATCCGGCTGCCGAGCCCCTGGACACCACCAAGAGGGTCCGGATCTCACTACAACAGGAAAGCTCGCCTCGTCAAGAGCTCGGTAGCAAAACGGCCTCCGTCCTAATCCCGACGTGGTAGCGGAACTCGCACCACGCGTACATAATTACGCACTCAAAATCCCATGGGCATCAACGGAGGCACAGCTAGCTTGTAGTCCACAGTTCGGCTACACCAACCCCGGACTCATTCTTATCTTTACTATTTCCCTTTTTCAGGTCTCTTTTATACAGGCCTCCTTCGATAGCCTGATTACTGGTCCTGTCAAAGGACAAGTACACCAGCGTGGCATAGAGCATAGGCATACAGGGAAGCCCTGGAGGACAATCCAAGGATCACTCTACCTGTTTTTGAGTACCCAAATGCAGCTCTCCTTTGGTTACGACATGTTAAATAGCCGGTTGCTTCTCGCACTATTTGTACAAATGCGCTTTGACGCATTAACCCAAATATAATGGAAACAGTTCACGGTCCAAGTCAAGGGGCCCCAGATATTACCTCTGCTCCTTTTTGTTTTCCTTTGCCATTAATCACGTATATTCTCGCACCCGTGCACTTTGGTACGTTTCATATTTGCCAGGGGCTCCCCATCGCCCCATAATACGACAACAAAGTCCGAACACTTCTCATCGATAAGTTCGACACCCCGAATTTAGCATTATATGCATTGGCTCGGAATCATGTCTTTGGTCAATAGTTGGGTTGCCCGGCTCCTGTGCTTGCTACCCTCCGTTCCGCTACATCGGCTAGGGAAGTAAAGGGAGAACTACTGTGATTGTGCCCTGGTCTAAACCAGATGAGCACCTTAGTAGAGAAAGCCGAAAACTGACTGTCATGATGCGGCGAGAGCCGGTCAGCTGTTCGGACGTCACAAATCATTGGAGATTTTTTCCGCATTCCACGAAGGATCGGTACTTCCCGATCAGATGCTGACAGCACTCTGGTTCGTATACCAGGGGCTGCGCCCATGTTTTATTATAAAACTCCTATGGCTAAGTGAGGGCGTTTAAGCCGCATAGTCTGATTGCTTGGTTCGTTGCGCTAAACAACTCCTTCAAGGACCATATAATTGGATAAAGATTGTTTAGATTCCATCCCGAGCACCTCTGTACTACCTACGTGAGGGCAGAAGCCGACGACTGGCCAACCGTCAGATTCCATACAACACGGCCGCACAGGAGGAAACAATTACAAACCGGCTTTGTTTTTATCATACAGGGCAAGGACAAAACACGAGTGTATTCATTCGAAAACAATGTCCTGCCTGCACTGCGCTGCTGCAAGTCGAGACCCTTCTAGGACACCCGCAAAATATCGCTCGGGTGTGCGGTGCTCCTTGCCCTCTGGCGGTCCCCTAGCCACCTCGACGGCGTCCATCTTTGCCCACCACATCTTGCAACGGGCAAAGGCCATGCGGGCACCTTCGATGCAGACTGATCGCTTGACGACGTCTAGCCGCAAACAGGCTTCCACCAACCGCTTCACAAGGCCAAAATAGCTGCTAGGTATAGCTTCGGCTGGCCACAGTCGGATTATTAAATCCTTCATGGCCAGTTCGGCCACCCTGTGCAGCTGGACCAACTGTTTCAGTTGATCGGCAAAGGGCACCGGATGTTCTGGCACAGCATACTGCGACCAGAACAGCTTCTCCGTGGAATTCCCTTCTTTGGCTCGGAAGAACTCTGCAGCATCGGACACGCTGCGTGGTAGATCCACAAAAGCCCCTGGGCAACTCCGAATCCGGGTTAGTAAAAGGTACTTCCTCTCCACATACTTGCTTTGCATGTTAAAAGCCTTACCCGCTGCGATCTTCTTGGCCTCCTGCATCTCCTGGAGAGCGTCCCGGGCCTCATTCCGCGCAGTCTCCGCGCTTTGGCGAGCCTTGGCAAATTCGGTCTCTTGAACCGACGCCTCGCGCTCCAAGGCTTCGCACTTCTTCACCGCGTCCCGGAGCTCCTGTTGGACCTCGCTGACCCGGGCCTTGAGCTTCCTACGGGCGGCTTGCTGCTGGACAGCCTTCTCCCCGGCTTCGGCCAAGCCATTTTTTAGGGCCTCGACCTCGGTCGCCGCCCCTACACGTATTATGACACTCCGGTCAATACTCACCGCTTATTCTTTTCGAATATACAGCAAGTCGTCACTCACCTTGCTTCTCCTAGAGCTGAATCTTCACCTCGCCGAGCTTGCTCTCGGCCCGCTCCAACCTCTGCTTTAGTTCAGAGACTTCAGCAGCATGTGAGGTCATGGCCAACAGCGACGCCTGCTCATTCATATATATCAAGTTAGTCTCCTACAACGGGTTGATCCCCTGTCCGGTCTTTCTTTTCGAACACCGGACAGTGTCTCAGGGGCTACTGTCAGCACGGGGTGTTTTCTTTCTACGTGACTTACCTCAAAACCTGTCAACAGACTATTGCAGGCCTCGTTCAGTCCGCTCTTGACGGATTGAACCTTCTCGATCACCATACCCATAAGGACACGGTGCTCGTCCACAATGGAGGCGCCTCGTAGCGCCTCCATCAGGTTATCCAGTGCCCCCGGTTGGACAGGGGCCATCGGTAGAATTGGCGCATCCCCCTCCTTCGAAGGAAGGCACGCGCCGGATTCCGGGGCTGCGTCGGTCCCCGGAATCATATCCGGCTGAGGGCGAACTGAATACGTCCCCCTCGCCAGTCTCCATGGGGATCTGCTCCCCCATGTGTCCGGCAGCGGAGGTCTCGCCTTGTGGCACCTCCTGGATAGCGTCCTGGTCCCCTCCTCGACTCGGAGCGGTCCTCCGGGACAACACTTCGGTGTCGTCCTTGGCCTCGAGGGAATAAGTGGGCGGCGGCGACATGCTGGCCATTTCCGCCGGATCCAACAAACCTCCTGAGGAGGATCGCTGGATGTTGTCACGGGCCGGACTGCAATAGCACAACTAACTGCGTCAAAACAATAAAAAGGAGAGGCTAGGTACACTGGTATACGTGAGTCATAGTACTTACGATGCGGCCCGAGGCTTAGTGCAGAGGCGTCGCTCCGGACTGCTGTCAACGTCCCACGCGGTGTTGACCGCAACGGCGCCCTTCTCCTTCTTGGGCATTCCCGCCTCCAGATTCGAGGAGGCCCCCCTTTTCTTGTTTCCCCCCTCAGGGGGAGGGTTCTTCTCCTCCTCCTGCTCCTCTTCCTCTTCCTCATCATCGTCCTCAGGGACGGAGGAATGGGCTTCTTCGTCTTCGGACGTCACGTCTGAAGCGCCCTTGTGACGGGGGCCACTTTTGGCCCCCTTGGCCTTCTTCTCCGGCGCCTTATATGGTGCCGGCACCAGCATCACCGCCAGACGCGGGATGACCGGTTCTTCAGGCAGCGGAGCCGGACACTGGATCCGCTTCGCCCTCTCCATCCAATCCTGAAAAAACAAATGACAAAAGCTCAGACATCATCCTCGAAACAAACAAGAAAGGGATATGCTAAAAATAACATACCTCGTTGGCGAGGTGTTTAAAGTCGTGCCCCCGATCTGAATCTGTGGCCGACGGTTTCTCGTTGCCCTTAAAGAGCAACTTCCAGGCGCCTTCGTGAGTGGTTTCGAAGAGCCTCACCAGGGTCTGATGCTTCTTCGGATTAAACTCCCACAAAGGGCGACTTCTGCACTGGCACGGGAGGATCCGGTGAACCAGCATCACCTGAATTACATCAACAAGTTTGACGTTCTTGGCTATCATGCTTTGAACGCGCATTTGCAGCGCAATCAGCTCATCGGGCGAACACCAGTTCGGACTCTTCTTGACCCAGGAGGTGAGTCGCATGGGAGCACCGGAGCCGAATTCGGCAGCTGCGGCCCAGGTGGTGCCGCGGGGTTTCGTGATGTAGAACCACTGTTTCTGCCACTCCTTTACTGTATCCACAAAAGTGCCTTTCGGCCAGGAGACGTTGGACTGCTTACTCACCATGGCTCCTCCACACTCTGCGTGCTGGCCATCCACCACCTTCGGCTTCACGTTGAAGACTTTGAGCCACAGTCCGAAGTGGGGTTGGATGCAGAGGAAGGCCTCACACACGACGATAAACGCCGAGATATTGAGGAAGGAGTTCGGGGACAGATCGTGGAAATCTATCGTGTAATAATACATCAGCCCGCGGACGAAAGGGTGGAGTGGGAACCCTAGTCCGCGGAGGAAATGAGGGATGAATACCACCCTCTCGTTGGGCTTTGGCATAGGGATGACTTGTCCCTCTACCGGCAGACGGTGGGCGATTTCCTTCGCCAAGTAGCCGGCCGCCCGGAGCTCAGTAATGTCCTCCTCCTTGACGGAGGAGACCATCCACTTGCCCTGACCTCCGGATCCGGACATGGTCGAGTGCTAGCTCGAGTGGAAAGGAGATGAGAACTTGGGCGCTGGAGCTCGAGATTGGAAGGCAGAGATAGAGAGAAGGCGTGGGAGAGAAAGAGGGAGTCCTTATCCCCTTATAAAGGCAGTAAATATTGAACGCCTCCCCACTCGCCTTAGAATTCGCCTATTCCCAAGGGCTGTATAAATGGCACGGTTGGGTTACCCATACCCACATTGATGAAAATCCCACGATAAGGGGACATGATCTCTGCTTTGACAAGACATGCCAATGGCAACCGCGTCTCGGGATGTGGAGCGGCAGACACAAAAACGGTTCGGAATTATGACCGGTCGGACGTGATGTCATGCTGCAAAAATTTGTCAGTGGATTGGATTCGTGTAAAATTATATTCTCTCTGTGGTTGTGCGTGGTGTGTAATAGGTCCAGATACTATCATCGCGTCCGAAGACTATCTGGGAGTTCGGAAAAAAGGGGAACCCGCCTTGCAATGCCGAAGACAATCTGCGCGTCGGACTACTCGTCATTGAAGCCAGGTTCAGGGGCTACTGAGGGAGTCCTGGACTAAGGGGTCCTCGGGCGTTCAGCCTATTATCCATGGGCTGGACTGGTGGGCTGTGAAGACATGAAGGCCGAAGACTGTACCCGTGTCCGGATTGGATTCTCCTTGGCGTCGAAGGCAAGCTTGGCGGCCAACTATGAAGATTCCTTCTTATGTAACCGACTCTATGTAACCCTAGATCCCCCCCGGTGTCTATATAAACCGAGGGGTGTAGTCCGGAAAGGACAGATAATAATATTTTTTATTGCGTGGATAATTCAGAAAACAGACAGATAATACTATTTTTCTTTATTTATTCTAAATAACAGAAATGAAAAAGAGGGTACAGAATATTGTGCCTTCTAACTTCATCCATCTCATGATCATCAAAAGGAATCCACTAACAAGGTTGATCAAGTCTTGTTAACAAACTCATTCCGAATAACATGGAACCGGACTACACCCTTCGTCACCGTCGTCATCATCAACCATCCTCCATCACCAATTTCATGATGCTCACCGCCGTGCGTGAGTAATTCCATCATAGGCTTGCTGGACAGTGATGGGTTGGATGAGATTTACCATGTAATTAAGTTAGTTTTGTTAGGGTTTGATCCCTAGTATCCACTATGTTCTGAGATTGATGTTGCTATGACTTTGCTATGCTTAATGCTTGTCACTAGGGCCCGAGTGCCATGATTTCAGATCTGAACCTATATGTTTTCTTGAATATATGTGAGTTCTTGATCCTATCTTGCAAGTCTATAGTCACCTATTATGTGTTATGATCCGACAACCCTGAAGTGACAATAATCGGGATACTTCTCGGTGATGACCGTAGTTTGAGGAGTTCATGTATTCACTAAGTGCTAATGCTTTGGTCCGGTACTCTATTAAAAGGAGGCCTTAATATCCCTTAGTTTCCATTAGGACCCCATTGCCACAGGAAGGGTAGGACAAAAGATGTCATGCAAGTTCTTTTCCATAAGCACCTATGACTATATTCGGAATACATGCCTACATTACATTGATGAATTGGAGCTAGTTCTGTGTCACCCTATGTTATAACTATTACATGAGGAATCGCATCTGACATAATTATCCATCACTGATCCAATGCGTACGAGCTTTTCACATATTGTGCTTGCTTATTTACTTTACCGTTGCTACTGTTACAATTGCTACAAAACTTTAATGTTACTTTTGCTACTGTTACCATTACTATCATACTACTTTGCTACTAAATACTTTGCTGCAGATACTAAGTTATCCAGGTGTGGTTGAATTGACAACTCAACTGCTAATACTTGAATATTCTTTGGCTCCCCTTGTGTCGAATCAATAAATTTGGGTTGAATACTCTACCCTCGAAAACTGTTGCGATCCCCTATACTTGTGGGTTATCATTCATTAAGATCAATCAAGCAGGAAGTAGGGTATTACCTCCATAGAGAGGGCCCGGACCTGGGTAAACATCGTGTCCCCCGTCTCCTGTAACCATCGACCTTAGACACACAGTTCGGGACCCCCTACCCGAGATCTGCCGGTTTTGACACCGACACTCCCACTCACTTCTTTGGAAATACAAGTTTCTCATAAACTTTGTATAAACCCAAAATCTTTGATCATCTCATCAAAGTGTACATTCCAACTTCGTGATGCTTACTCCAGTCCTTAGAAGGATTGCTGGAGCTTTGCATACTTGTTAGCATCTTTTAGGATTGACAAAACCTTCTGGTTGTATCACATACAACTTTCTGGCGCCGTTGCCGGGGAGCATAGCTCTATTCTTTGAGTCACTTGGGATTTATATCTACTAGTCACTATGAAGAACTTGAAAGACGAAAGAACTAAGATTTTTCCCTCAACTACGAGGGGAGGTAAGGAACTGCCATCTAGCTCTGCACTAGATTCTCCTTTTGTTTTGAGTAAGCTTGCGACACCTAAACCTGCTTCTGCTATTAATTTTGATATGTCGCATGTTATTGATGATGCCACTTCTGCTATGCACGATACATATGATGAAACTACTTCTATGCTTGATACTAGGTGAATTTCTTGATGAACAACTTGCTAGGTCTAGAGAGAATGAAATTATTGAAAATGATATTATCGAAGATAGTGATGATGAAGGTTCTCCCCCTAAATATGAACTGCCTGTTGTTCCTGAGGGTTATGTTATGGATGAAGAAACTACTAGAGATATTCTTGCTTGGAATGATAGATCTGATCTTAAGAAGTTACTAGTTAAACTTAAACAGAAATCTCTAAATGCTAGAATGAAATATGACCCTACTTTTGCTACTTCACCTATCTTTGTTACTGATAAGGATTATGAGTTCTCTGTCAACCTAGATAATTACTTTGGTTGAATCTGATCCTTTTTATGGCTATGAATCTGAAACTATTGTGGCACATCTTACTAAATTGAATGATATCGCCACCCTATTCACTAATGATGAGAAATCTCGCTACTATTATATCCTTAAGATATTTCCATTCTCATTAAAGGGTGATGCTAAAACTTGGTTTAATTCTCTTGATCCTGGTTGTGTGCGTAGTCCCCAGGATATGATTTATTACTTCTCTGCTAAATATTTCTCCGCTCATAAGAAACAAGCTGCTTTAAGGGAAATATATAATTTTGTGCAAATTGAAGAAGAGAGTCTCCCACAAGCTTGGGGGAGGCTTCTCCGATTGCTTAATGCTTTGCCTGATCATCCTCTTAAGACAAATGAAATACTTGATATCTTTTATAATAGACTAATCGATGCTTCCAAGGACCACTTGGATAGTTGTGCTGGTTGTGTTTTCAGGGAAAGAACAGTCGACCAAGATGAATTGCTATTGAATAATATGTTGACTAATGAAAATAATTGGACTCTTTCCTGAGCCAATTGAGCCAACTCCTGAACCTATTCTGAAACCAACTCCGAAGAAGAGGGGTGTTCTATTTCTCAGTCCTGAAGATATGCAAGAGGCAAAGAAATCAATGAAAGAGAAAGGTATTAAAGCTGAAGATGTTAAGAATTTACCACCTATTGAAGAAATACATGGTCTTAATACACCACCTATTGAAGAAACACATGGTCTTGATAACCCGACACATGTAGTAAAGGTAAATTCTCTCTATAGATATGATAAGGTTGAAATCCCGTCTACTAAGTTTCCTAGCCAATGTTTAGATGAATTTGATGACTTTATGGCTAGACAAGAAAATTTCAATGCTTATGTTGGTAGAGAATTGAAGAGTAATTCTTACATGATTGGACGATTGAGTGATTATATGGCTAGAGTTAAAGGTGAACTTAAACTCATTAGTAAATATGCTTCTATGGTTACCACTCAAGCAGAAAAAGTACTTAAAGCTCAAAGTGATTTGCTCGATGAATTGAATAATAAACATGATTTTGCTGTTAGAGTGGCTACTAGAACTGGTAAGATGACTGAGGAACCTTTGTATCCTGAAGGCCACCCTAAGAGAATTGAGCAAGATTCTCAGAGAAATAATTTAGATGCACCTAGTCCTTCTAAAAAGAAGAAAAAGAAAAATGATAGGACTTTGCATGCTTCTAGTGAACCTGTTATAGACACACCTGAGAATCCTAATGATATTTCTATTTCTGATGCTGAAACCCAATCTGGTGATGAACATGAACCTGGTGATAATATTAATGATGATGTTCATGTTGATGCTCAACCTAGTAATAACAATGACATAGAGATTGAACCTGCTGTTGATCTTGATAACCCACAATCAAAGAATCAACGTTATGATAAGAGAGATTTTGTTGCTAGGAAGCATGGTAAAGAAAGAGAACCATGGGTTCAGAAACCCATGCCTTTTCCTCCTAAGCCATCCAAGAAAAAGGATGATGAGGATTTTGAGCGCTTTGCTGAAATGATTAGACCTATCTTCTTACATATGCGCTTGACTGATATGCTTAAAGTAAATCCTTATGCTAAATATATGAAGGATATTATTACAAATAAAAGAAAGATACCGGAAGCTGAGATTTCCACCATGCTTGCTAATTATACTTTTAAAGGTGGAATACCTAAGAAACTAGGAGATCCAGGAGTACCAACTATACCATGCTCTATTAAAAGAAACTATGTTAAAACTGCTTTATGTGATCTTGGAGTCGGTGTTAGTGTTATGCCTCTCTCTTTATATCGTAGACTTGAATTGAATAAGTTGACACCAACTGAAATATCTTTGCAAATGGCTGATAAATCAACTGCTATACCTGTCGGTATTTCTGAGGATGTGCCTGTTGTGATTGCAAATGTCACCATCTTAACGAACTTTGTTATTCTTGATATTCCCGAGGACGATAGTATGTTGATTATCCTTGGTAGACCCTTTTTGAATACTGCAGGGGCTGTTATTGATTGCAACAAAGGTAATGTCACTTTTCATGTTAATGGTAATGAGCATAGGGCACACTTTCCGGGGAAACAACCTCAAGTTCATAGCATCAATTCTATTGGAAAAGGTCCAACTATTATTATTGGAGGTTTTGAATTTCCTCTTCCTACTGTTAAGAAGAAATATGATATTCTTATTATTGGGGATGTTTATATCCCCGTTCAGGTAACCTAGTATTATTCGAAATTTCTCCGGTTCCATGTTATTCGGAATGAGTTTGTTAACAAGACTTGATCAACCTTGTTAGTGGATTCCTTTTGATGATCATGAGATGGATGAAGTTAGAAGGCACAATATTCTGTACCCTCTTTTTCATTTCTGTTATTTAGAATAAATAAAGAAAAATAGTATTATCTGTCTGTTTTCTGAATTATCCACGCAATAAAAAATACCCCAAAAATAAAAGTTCTCCAAATGCCCTGCCAATTTAGTATGATTTTTTCTGGAATATTTGAGAATATTTGGCACTGAGAACACACCAGGAGGAGCTGGCACCTGGCCACGAGGGTCCAGGGCGCGCCCAGCCCTACAGGGCGCGCCCCCTGCCTCGTTGGCCCACGGTGGCCCCCCTCCACTTATTCCTGCACCCACACACTCCATCTTCCTTCCCAAAAAGTCACCATCCAGCTCAAGCACGAGTTCTAGCTCACTTTGCTGCCATTTTCGATCTCCTTGCTCAAGGCTCCATTCACAAAACTGCTTTGGGGGATTGTTCCTTGGTATGTGACTCCTCCAATGGTCCAATTAGTTTTTGTTCTAGTGCTTTATTCATTGCAAATTTTTGCTGCCTGGGTGACCCTGTTCTTGAGCTTGCATGTCAAATTTATATGGTCCCAAGTAATTCTAATGCATGATATATGCTCTAGGCACTTGTGGGAGTAGTTGCTATCAGTTTTGTTAAGTTTGATTCACTTTTATTTTGAGCTACTAAAAATTTCAGAAATTTTCAGAAAATGATTAAGAGATTTTTGAGGGGCTCTTCTAGCCAAGGCTCCAAGGATAAGCAAGCTAAGGAGAATGAAAAGCCCAAGTATAATCTCCCTCGTGTGGCGGAAGTACGGCCGTGTGAATGGCCATGTGATAATTTCTTAAGAGTAGCTATGATCCATGGGCATAGACCAACTTAGGACAAAAGCCTAAGCTTGGGGGAGTACGTATTTCTCACCGACATTACATTCATGTTCACACACTCATTCTAGTTGCCGGTGCTCATACTTTTTCATTGTACTATCCATGCTAGTTTAATTTCTTTTTCTAGCTTTCTTCCTGTGTGTTTGATAAACCTTAAGAAAAAAACCAAAAAAAATTAGTTAGTTAATTTCCATGCTTGTAGTAGTAATATTAAAAGAGAACCCAAAAAGATTTCTCGTTCTTCTTTTACTTGTTGGGAGCTTTCCCGTGTAAATAGTTTTATTTCTTTTCTTTCCTTTGGGGGTCGAGAGGAGAAGACCATAATGAAAATGTTATGTGGTTCTTTTATGCATGATTGTTGATTTAACCAAGAGCCCATATTACCTTGTCTTCTCCCTTGAAGTGAATGCTTGCAGATTCCAGCTTAGTCCAATGCACGTGCACTATTATTATTATACACACCATTCGGTTGTGCAAGTGAAAGGTAATAATGACGATATATAATGGACTGATTGAGATGAGAGAAGTTGGTATGAACTCGACCTTTCTTGTTTTTGTAAATATGATTAGTTCATCATTCCTGATTCAGCCTATTATGAATAAACATGTTTGCAATGACAATTAGAGATTATAGTTGCTTATGCCATACTTAATTAGCTAGGAGCTTATAATGGTTTACCTTGCGTGCCAACATGCTATTAAAATGGTTGTGATGTGGTATGATAGGGTGGTATCCTCCTTTGAATGAATTGAGTGACTCGACTTGGCACATGTTCACGCATGTAGTTGAAACAAAATCAACATAGCCTTCAAAATATTTATGTTCATGGTGGATTATATCCTACTCATGCTTGCACTCGGTGTTGATTAATTTTAATGCATGTTCATGACTGTTGTCACTCTCTCAGTTGGTCGCTCCCCAGTCTTTTTCTAGCCTTCACCTGTACTAAGTGGGAATACTGCTTGTGCATCCAAACTCCATGAACCCCAAAGTTATTCCATATGAGTCCACCATACCTTCCTATATGAGGTATTTACCTGCCGTTCCAAGTAAATTTGTATGTGCCAAACTCCAAACCTTCAAATGAAATCTGTTTTATATGCTCGAGTAGCTCATGTATCAACTAGGGATGTCTGTATCTTCCATGCTAGGTGGGTTATTCTCAAGAGGAGTGGACTCCGCTCCTCATTCACGAGAAAATGGCTGGTAACCGGGATGCCCAGTCCCATGCTTTATGCAAATAAAATCAAAATAATTGCAAACAAAACTCCCCCAGGATTGTTGTTAGTTGGACGGTACCCGTTGTTTTGGATCAGCCGTGGAGTGTGCTTGTTGGTGGTGGGGGAGTATAAACTTTACCATTCTGTTTGGGAACCGCCTATAATGTGTGTAGCATGGAAGATATTGATATCTCATAGTTGTTATGTTGACAGTGAAAGTATGCCACCCAAAATATTATTTATCTATATTTTAAAATCGACCTCTCGCACCTCTACAAATCCCTGCTTCCCTCTGTGAAGGGCCTATCTATTTACTTTTATGTTGAGTCACCACCCTCTTATTAAAAAGCACCCGCTGGAGAGCACCGCTGTCATTTGCATGCATTACTATTAGTTTATATTGGGTATGACTTGACTGGATCTCTTTTACCATGAATTACAATGTTTAGTCAGTCCTTGATCTTTAAAGGTGCTCTGCATTTATGTTTTGCGGTCTCAGAAAGGGCTAGCGAGATACCATCTTGTTATATCATATTATGATTGTTTTGAGAAAGTGTTGTCATCCGAGATTTATTATTATTGCTCGCTAGTTGATTATGCCATTTATATGAGTAAATATGAGACCTGAGTGTTATTGTGAATATGGTTAGTTCATAATCTTTGCTGAAAACTTGAATGCTGGCTTTACATATTTACAACAACAAGAGCAAATAGAGTTTGTAAAAGTTTTTCTTTAGCACTTTCAGTTTATCAACTAAATTGCTTGAGGACAAGCAAATATTTAAGCTTGGGGGAGTTGATACGTCTCCGTCGTATCTACTTTTCCAAACACTTTTGCCCTTGTTTTGGACTCTAACTTGCATGATTTGAATGGAACTAACCCGGACTGACGTTGTTTTCAGCAGAACTGCCATGGTGTTATTTCTGTGCAAAATAAAAGTTCTCAGAATGAACTGGAAATCCACGGAGCAACTTTTCAGAAAATATAAAAAATACTGGCGAAAGAATTAGCGTCAGGGGGCCCACACCCTGTCCACGAGGGTGGGGGGCGCGCCCCCTCCCCCTGGGCGTGCCCCCCTGCCTCGTGGGCCCCCTGGACGTCCACCGACCTCAACTCCAACTCCATATATTTTCTTTCGCGGAGAAAAAAATCAGGGTGAAAGATTCATCGCGTTTCACGATACGGAGCCGCCGCCAAGTCCTAATCTCTCTCGGGAGGGCTGATCTGGAGTCCGTTCGGGGCTCCGGAGAGGGGGATTCGTTGCCCTCGTCATCATCAACCATCCTCCATCACCAATTTCATGATGCTCACCGCCGTGCGTGAGTAATTCCATCGTAGGCTTGCTGGACGGTGATGGGTTGGATGAGATTTACCATGTAATTAAGTTAGTTTTGTTAGGGTTTGATCCCTAGTATCCACTATGTTCTGAGATTGATGTTGCTATGACTTTGCTATGCTTAATGCTTGTCACTAGGGCCCGAGTGCCATGATTTCAGATCTGAACCTATTATGTTTTCATGAATATATGTGAGTTCTTGATCCTATCTTGCAAGTCTATAGTCACCTATTATGTGTTATGATCCGACAACCCCGAAGTGACAATAATCGGGATACTTCTCGGTGATGACCGTAGTTTGAGGAGTTCATGTATTCACTAAGTGCTAATGCTTTGGTCCGGTACTCTATTAAAAGGAGGCCTTAATATCCATTAGTTTCCATTAGGACCCCGCTGCCATGGGAGGGTAGGACAAAAGATGCCATGCAAGTTCTTTTCCATAAGCATGTATGACTATATTCGGAATACATGCCTACATTACATTGATGAACTAGAGCTAGTTTTGTGTCACCCTATGTTATAAATATTACATGAGGAATCGCATCCGACATAATTATCCATCACTGATCCAATGCCTACGAGCTTTTCACATATTGTGCTTGCTTATTTACTTTACCGTTGCTACTGTTACAATTGCTACAAAACTATCATTGTTACTTTTGCTACTTTTACCATTACTATCATACTACTTTGCTACTAAATACTTTGCTGCAGATACTAAGTTATCCAGGTGTGGTTGAACTGACAACTCAACTGCTAATACTTGAGAATATTCTTTGGCTCCCCTTGCGTCGAATCAATAAATTTGGGTTGAATACTCTACCCTCGAAAACTGTTGCGATCCCCTATACTTGTGGGTTATCATTCATCAAGATCAATCAAGCAGGAAGTAGGGTATTACCTCCGTAGAGAAGGCCCGAACCTGGGTAAACATCGTGTCCCCCGTCTCCTGTAACCATCGACCTTAGACGCACAGTTCGGGCCCCCCTACCCAAGATCCGCCGATTTTGACACCGACACTCCCACTCACTTCTTTGGAAATACAAGTTTCTCATAAACTTTGTATAAACCCAAAATCTTTGATCATCTCATCAAAGCGTACATTCCAACTCCGAGATGCTTACTCCAGTCCTTAGAAGGATTTCTGGAGCTTTGCATACTTGTTAGCATCTTTTAGGATTGACAAAACCTTCTGGTTGTATCACATACAACTTTTCCTCAAGAAAATCGTTGTGGAAACAATGTTTTGACATCCTATCTGCAAGATTTCATGAATAATGCAGTAACTGCTAATATAATTCCAACAGACTCTTAGCATCGCTACGAGTGAGAAAGTCTCATCGTAGTCAACTCCTTGAACTTTTCGGAAAACATCTTAGCGACAAGTCGAGCTTTCTTAATGGTGATACTTACCATCATTGTCCATCTTCCTTTTAAAATCCATCTGTACCCAACAGCCTTACCACCATCAAGTAGTTCTTCCAAAGTCTACACTTTGTTTTCATACATGGATCCTCTCTTAGATTTTATGGCCTCGAGCCATTCGTCGGAATCCGGGCCCACCATCGCTTCTCCATAGCTCGTAAGTTCATTGTTGTCTAGCAACATGACCTCCAAGACAGGATTATGTACCACTCTGAAGTAGGATGCGTCCTTGTCGACCTACGAGGTTTGGTAGTGACTTGATCCGAAGTTTCATGATCACTATCATCAGCTTCCACTTCAATTGGCGTAGGCGCCACAGGAACAACTTCCTGTGCCCTGCAACACACTAGTTGAAGTGAATGGTTCAGTAACCTCATCAAGTCTCCACCATCCTCCCACTCAATTCTTTTGAGAGAAACTTTTCCTCGAGAAAGGACCCGTTTCTAGAAACAATCACTTTTGCTTCCGGATCTGAATTAGGAGGTATACCCAACTGTTTTGGGTGTCCTATGAAGATGCATTTATCCTCTTTGGGTTCGAGCTTACCAGGCTAAAACTTTTCCACATAAGCGTCGCAGCCCCAAACTTTTAAGAAACGACAGCTTAGGTTTCTCTAAACCATAGTTCATATGCTGTCATCTCAACAGAATTACGTGGTGCCCTATTTAAAGTGAATGCGGTTGTCTCTAATGCCTAACCCATAAACGATAGTGGTAATTTGATAAGAGACATCATGGTATGCACCACATCCAATAGGGTGCAGCTATGATGTTCGGACACACCATCACACTATGGTGTTCCAGGCGGTATTAGTTGTGAAACAATTTCCACAATGTCTTAATTGTGTACCAAACACGTAACTCAGATATTCATCTCTATGATCATATCATAGACATTTTATCCTCTTGTCACGACGATCTTCAACTTCACTCTGAAATTACTTGAACCTTTCAATAATTCAGACTTGTGTTTAATCAAGTAAATATACTTAGAATCTACTCAAATCATCTGTGAAGTAAGAGCATAACGATATTCACTGCGTGCCTCAACACTCATTGGATTGCATACATTAAATGTATTACTTCCAACAAGTTGCTCTCTTGTTCCATCTCACTAAAAACGAGGCCTTTCAGTCATCTTGCCCATGTGGTATGAGTTGCATGTCTCAAGTGATTCAAAATCAAGTGAGTCCAAACGATCCATCTGCATGGAGTTTCTTCATGCGTATATACCAATAGACATGGTTCACATGTCTCAATCCCTTTTTAAAAACAAGTGAGTCCAAAGATCCATCAACATGGAGCTTCTTCATGCGTTTTATACCAATATGACTCAAATGGCAGTGGCACAAGTATGTGGTACTATCATTACTATCTTATGTCTTTTGGCATGAACATGTGTATCACTACGATCGAGATTCAATAAACCATTCATTTTAGGTGCAAGACCATTGAAGGTATTATTCAAATAAATAGAGTAACCATTATTCTCCTTAAATGAATAACCGTATTGCGATAAACATAATCCAATCATGTCTATGCTCAACGCAAACACCAAATAACAATTATTTAGGTTTAACACCAACCCCGATGGTAGAGGGAGCATGTGATGTTTGATCACATCAACCTTGGAAACACTTCCAACACATATCGTCATCTCACCTTTAGCTAGTCTCCGTTTATTCCATAGCTTTTTATTTCGAGTTACTAACACTTAGCAACCGAAACGGTATCTATTACCCTGGTGCTACTAGGAGTACTAGTAAAGTACACATTAATATAATGTATATCCAATATACTTCTGTCGACCTTGCCAACCTTCTCATCTACCAAGTATCTAGGGTAGTTCTGCTTCAGTGACCGTTCCCCTCATTACAGAAGCACTTAGTCTCGGGTTTGGGTTCAACCTTGGGTTTCTTCACTAGAGCAGCAACTGATTTGTCGTTTCATGAAGTATCCCTTCTTGCCCTTGCCCTTCTTGAAACTAGTGGTTTTACTAAACATCAACAATTGATGCTCCTACTTGATTTCTACTTTCGCGGCGTCAAACATCGCGAATAGCTCAAGGATCATCATATCTATCCCTGATATGTTATAGTTCATCACGAAGCTCTAGTAGCTTGGTGGTAGTGACTTTGGAGAACCTTCACTATCTTATCTGGAAGATTAACTCCCACTCGATTCAAGCGATTGTTGTACTTAGACAATCTGAGCACATGCTCAATGATTGAGCTTTTCTCCCTTAGTTTACAGGCTAAGAAACTTGTCAGAGGTCTCATACCTCTTGACGTGGGCACGAGCCTGAAATCCCAATTTCAGCCCTTGGAACATCTCATATGTTCTGCGACGTTTCAAAAACGTCTTTGGCGCCTCAATTCTAAACTGTTTAGCATTACACAATGAACTATCACGTAGTCATCAAAACGTGTATGTCAGATGTTCGCAACATCCACAGACGACGCTCGAGGTTCAGCACACCGAGCGGTGCATTAAGGACATAATCCTTCTGCGCAGCAATGAGGACAATCCTCAATATACGGACCCAGTCCGCACAATTGCTTCTGTCAACTTTCAACTAAAATTTTCTCTAGGAACATATCTAAAATAGTAGAACTAAAGCGCAAGCCACGACATAATTTGCAAAGACCTTTTGACTATGTTCATGATAATTAAGTTCATCTAATCAATTATATAGTGAACTCCCACTTAGATAGACATCCCTCTAGTCATCTAAGTGATACATGATCTGAGTCAACTAGGTCGTGTCCGATCATCACGTGAGACGGACTAGTCATCATCGGTGAACATCTCCATGTTGATCGTATCTACTATACGACTCATGTTCGACCTTTCGGTCTCTCGTGATCCGAGGCCATGTCCGTACATGCTAGGCTCATCAAGTCAACCTAAGTGTTTTGCATGTGTAAATCTGGCTTACACCCATTGTATGCGAACGTTAGAATCTATCACACCCGATCATCACGTGGTGCTTCGAAACAACGAACTTTTGCAACGGTGCACAGTTAGGGGGAACACTTTCTTGAAATTTTGGTGAGGGGTCATCTTATTTATGCTACCATCGTTCTAAGCAAATAAGATGTAAACATGACAAACATCACATGTAAATCATAAAGTGACATGATATGGCCAATATCATCTTGCGCCTTTGATCTTCATCTTCGAGGCGCGGCATGATCACCATCGTCACCGGCATGACACCATGATCTCCATCATCGTGTCTTCATGAAGTTGTCTCGCCAACTATTACTTCTACTACTATGGCTACCGGTTAGCAATAAAGTAAAGTAATTACATGGCATTTTCATTGACTCGCATGTCATACAATAAATTAAGACAACTCCTATGGCTCCTGCCGGTTGTCATACTCATTCACATGCAAGTCATGATTCCTATTACAAGAACATGATCAATCTCATACATCACATATATCATTCATCACATCCTTTTGTCCATATCACATCACATAGCATACCCTGCAAAAACAAGTTAGACGTCCTCTAATTGTTGTTGCATGTTTTTACGTGGCTGCTATGGGTTTCTAGCAAGAATGTTTCTTACCTACGCAAGAGCCACAACGGTGATATGCCAATTGCTATTTACCCTTCATAAGGACCCTTTTCATCGAATCCGATCCGACTAAAGTGGGAGAGACAGACACCCGCTAGCCACCTTATGCAACAAGTGCATGTCAGTCGGTGGAACCTGTCTCACGTAAGCGTACGTGTAAGGTCGGTCCGGGCCGCTTCATCCCACAATGCCGCTGAAACAAGATAAGACTAGTAACGGTAAGAAAATTGAACAAATCATCGCCCACAACTACTTTGTGTTCTACTCGTGCATAGAATCTACGCATAGACCTAGCTCATGATGCCACTGTTGGGGAACGTAGCAATAATTCAAAAAATTTCCTACGTGTCACCAAGATCAATGTAGGATATGCTAGCAACGAGAGAGAGAAGGGAGAGCATCTTCATACCCTTGAACATTGCTAAGCGGAAGCGTTACAAGAACGCGGTTGATGGAGTCGTACTCGCGGCGATTCAAATCGCGGAAGATCCGATCTAGCTCCGAACAGACGGCGCCTCCGCGTTCAACACACGTACAGCCCGGGGATGTCTCCTCCTTCTTGATCCAGCAAGGGGAGAGGAGAAGTTGAGGGAGAGCTCCGGCAGCACGACGGCGTGGTGGTGGAGCTTGTGGTGTTCCTGCAGGGCTTCGCCAAGCTCTATGGAGAAGGAGGAGGTGTTGGAGGAGGGAGGGGCTGCGCCAGGGAAGGGGTGTTGCAGCCCTCCCACCCTCCCTCTATTTATAGGGTGAAGGGGAGAGGGGGCCGGCCCCTCTAGATCCCATCTAGAGGGGGGCAGCGGCCAGGAGGGGGAGACTTGCCCCCCAAGCAAGGTGGAGGCGCCCCCTCCCCTAGGGTTTCCAAACCCTAGGCGCCTTGGGCCCTTGGGGGGCGCACCAGCCCACTAGGGGGCTGGTTCCCTCCCATATTCATCCCATTAAGTCCCCCGGGGCAGGTGGCCCCACCCGGTGGACCTCCGGACACCTTTCGATGGTCCCGGTACAATACCGATAACCCCCGAAACCATTTCAGCAACTGAAACTGGACTTCCCATATATAAATCTTCACCTCCGGACCATTCGGGAACTCCTCGTGACGTCCGGGATATCATCCGGGACTCCGAACAACCTTCGGTAACCACATACAATTTCCCATAACAACTCTAGCGTCACCAAACCTTAAGTGTGTAGACCCTACGGGTTCGGGAACCATGTAGACATGACCGAGACACTCTCCGGCCAATAACCAACTGCGGGATCTGGATACCCATGTTGGCTCCCACATGTTCCACGATGATCTAATCAGATGAACCACGATGTTGGGGATTCAATCAATCCCGTATACAATTCCCTTTGTCCACCGGTATGTTACTTGCCCGAGATTCGATCGTCGGTATCCCAATACCTTGTTCAATCTCGTTACCGGCAAGTCTCTTTACTCGTTCCGTAACGCATGATCCCGTTACTAACTCCTTAGTCACATTGAGCTCATTATGATGATGCATTACCGAGTGGGCCCAGAGATACCTCTCCGTCCTCAGTCTTGATTCGTGCCAACCCAACATACACTTTTGGAGATACCTGTAGTGTGCCTTTATAGCCACCCAATTACGTTGTGACGTTTGGTACACCCAAAGCATTTCTACGGTATCCGGGAGTTGCACAATCTCATGGTCTAAGGAAATGATAGTTGACATTATAAAATCTCTTAGCAAACGAACTACACGATCTTGTGCTATGCTTAGGATTGGGTCTTGTCCATCACATCATTCTCCTAATGATGTGATCCCATTATCAATGACATCCAATGTCCATGGTCAGGAAACCGCAACCATCTATTGATCAACGAGCTAGTCTATTAGAGGCTCACTAGGGACATGTTGTGGTCTATGTATTCACACATGTATTACGGTTTCCAGTTAATACAATTATAGCATGAACAATAGACAATTATCATGAACAAGGAAATATAATAATAAACATTTTATTATTGCCTCTAGGGCATATTTCCAACAGTGGACACACTCTCCCCTCTCGTTGCTATGCATCACATAGATAGATCTTGCATGATCGTAGGAAAAAATTTGAAATTACCGCTTTCCCCAACAGCTCCTAGGGGGATAGATTGGTTGGAAAGACCATCGCTCGTCCCCGACTGCCACTCATAAGGAAGGCAATCAATAAATAAATCATGCTCCAACTTCATCACATAACGGTTCACCATACGTGCATGCTACGGGAATCACAAACTTTAACACAAGTATCTCTCAAATTCACAACTACTCTACTAGCATGACTCTAATATCACCATCTCCATATCTCAGAACAATCATAAAGAATCAAACTTCTCTTAGTATTCAATGCACTTTATATGAAAGTTTTTATTATACCCCCCTTGGATGCCCATCATATTAGGACTAAAATTATAACCAAAGCAAATTACCATGCTGTTCTAAAAGACTCTCAAAATAATATAAGTGAAGCATGAGATTTCATCTATTTCTTCAAAATAAAACCACCGCCGTGCTCTAAAAGATATAAGTGAAGCACTAGAGCAAACGACAAACTACTCCAAAAGATATAAGTGAATATCAATGAGTAGTCGAATAATTATGCAACTATGTGAAGACTCTCTAGCATTTAAGAATTTCATATCTTGGGACATTATTCAAACAACAATCTAAACAAAATAAAATAAAATGATGCCCCAAGCAAAACACATATCATATGGTGACTAAAAATATAGCTCCAAGTAAAGTTACCGATCGACGAAGACGAAAGAGGGGATGCCTTCCGGGGCATCCCCAAGCTTAGGCTCTTGGTTGTCCTTGAATGTTAACTTGAGGTGCCTTGGGCATCCCCAAGCTTAGGCTCTTGACACTCCTTATTCCATAGTCCATCGAATCTTTACCCAAAACTTGAAAACTTCACAACACAAAACTCAACTGAAAACTCGTAAGCTCCGTTAGTATAAGAAAAATACATCACCACTTTTGGTACTGTTGTGAACTCATTCTTTATTTATATTGGTGTAATATCTACTGTATTTCGACTTCTCTATGGTTCATACCCTCCGATACTACTCATAGATCCATCAAAATAAGCAAACAACACATAGAAAACAGAATCTGTCAAAAACAGAACAGTCTGTAGTAATCTGTAACTCTCGAATACTTCTGTAACTCCAAAAATTCTGAAATAAACTTTTGGACGTGAGGAATTTGTCTATTAATCTTCTGCAAAAAGAATCAACTCAAAATCACTCTTATGTAAAGAAATGACAGTTATTCTCATGAGTGCAAAGTTTCTGTTTTTTTACAGCAAGATCGCATTAACTTTCACCCAAGTCTTCCCAAAGGTTCTACTTGGTACTTTATTGAAACAAAAGCTATAAAACATGATTACCACAGTATCTTAATCATGTGAACACACAAAAACAATAGGGGTAAATATTGGGTTGTCTCCCAACAAGTGCTTTTGTTTAATGCCTTTCTAGCTGGGCATGATGATTTCAATGATGCTCCCATAAAAGATAAGAATTAAAACATAAAGAGAGCATCATGAAGAATAAGACTAGCACATTTAAGTCTAACCCACTTCCTATGCCTAGGGATTTTGTGAGCAAACAACTTATGGGAACAAGAATCAACTAGCGTAGGAAAGCAAAACAAGCATATATTCAAGATTTTCAACACATAGAGAGGAAACTTGATATTATTGCAATTCCTACAAGCATATATTCCTCCCTCATAATAATTTTCAGTAGCATCATGAATGAATTCAACAATA
Organism: Triticum aestivum; assembly: GCF_018294505.1. Lineage (NCBI taxonomy): Eukaryota > Viridiplantae > Streptophyta > Magnoliopsida > Poales > Poaceae > Triticum > Triticum aestivum. The sequence goes on from NC_057802.1 coordinate 541,153,074, forward strand.
TAACTATCACATAAAAGCATTATTTTCATGATGCACAAGCATAGAATTTGTATTACTCTCCACATAAGCAAATTTCTTCTCATCCATAGTAGTGGGAGCAAACTCAACAAAATAACTATCATGTGAGGAATAATCCAATTGAAAATTAAAATCAAGATGACAAGTTTCATGGTTATCATTAATCTTTATAGCATACATGTCATCACAATAATCATCATAGATAGCAACTTTGTTCTCATAATCAATTAGAACCTCTTCCGAAATAGTGGATTCATCACTAAATAAAGTCATGACCTCTCCAAATCCACTTTCATAATTATAACAACAAGATTCAACATCCTCCAAAATAGTGGGATCATTACTTCCTAAAGTTAACACTCTTCCAAACCCACTTTCATCAATATAATCATCATAAATAGGAGGCATGCTTTCATCATAATAAATTTGCTCATCAAAACTTGGGGGACTAAAAATATCATCTTCATCAAACATAGCATTCCCAAGCTTGTGGCTTTGCATATCATTAGCATCATGGATATTCAAGGAATTCATACTAACAACATTGCAATCATGCTCATCATATAAATATTTTGTGCCAAACATTTTAATGCATTCTTCTTCTAGCACTTGAGCACAATTTTCCTTTCCATCATTTTCAAGAAAGATATTAAAAAGATGAAGCATATGAGGCATCCTCAATTCCATTTTTTTGTAGTTTTCTTTTATAGACTAAACTAGTGATAAAACAAGAAACAAAAATATTCGATTGCAAGATCTAAAGATATACCTTCAAGCACTAACCTCCCCGGAAACGGCGCTAGAAAAGAACTTGATGTCTACTACACAACCTTCTTCTCTTAGACGTTGTTGGGCCTCCAAGTGCAGTGGTTTGTAGGACAGTAGCAAATTTCCCTCAAGTGGATGACCTAAGGTTTGTCAATCCGTGGGAGGCGTAGGATGAAGATGGTCTCTCTCAAACAACCCTGCAACCAAAAAGCAAAGAGTCTCTTGTGTCCCCAACACACCCAATACAATTGTAAATCGTATAGGTGCACTAGTTCGGCGAAGAGATGGTGATACAAGTGCAATATGGATGGCAGCTATAATTTTTTGTAATCTGAAAATATAAAACAGCAAGGTAATTGATGATAAAAGTGAGAACAAACGGTATTGCAATGCTTCGAAACAAGGCCTAGGGTTCATACTTTCACTAGTGCAAGTTCTCTCAACAATAATAACATAACTGGATCATATAACTATCCCTCAACATGCAACAAAGAGTCACTCCAAAGTCACTAATAGCGGAGAACAAACGAAGAGATTATTGTAGGGTACGAAACCACCTCAAAGTTATTCTTTCCGATCAATCCATTAGGATATTCCTATAAGTGTCACAAAAAGCCCTAGAGTTCATAGTAAAATAACACCTTAAGACACAAATCAACCAAAACCCTAATGTCACCTAGATACTCCAATGTCACCTCAAGTATCCGTGGGTATGATTATACGATATGCATCACATAATCTCAGATTCATCTATTCAACCAACACAAAGAACTTCAAAGAGTGCCCCAAAGTTTCTACCAGAGAGTCAAGACGAAAACATGTGCCAACCCCTATGCATAAGTTCACAAGGTCACAGAACCCGCAAGTTGATCACCAAAACATACATCAAGTAGATCACGTGAATATCCCATTGTCACCACAGATAAGCACATGCAAGACATAAATCAAGTGTTCTCAAATCCTTAAAGACTCAATCCAGTAAGATAACTTCAAAGGGAAAACTCAATTCATTACAAGAGAGTAGAGGGGGAGAAACATCATAAGGTCCAACTATAGTAGCAAAGCTCGCGGTACATCAAGATCATGCCAAATCAAGAACACGAGAGAGAGAGATCAAACACATAGCTACTGGTACATACCCTCAGCCCCGAGGGTGAACTACTCCCTCCTTATCATGGAGAGCGCCGGGATGATGAAGATGGCCACCGGTGATGATTCCCCCTCCGGCAGGGTGCCAGAACGGGCTCCCAAGAGGTTTTTGGTGGCTACAGAGGCTTGCGGCGGCGGCGGAACAAGTTAGGGGGACCCACGGGGAGTCCACGAGGCACAGGGGCGCGTCCTCCACCCTCGTGGGGCCCACACGGGCCTCCCCTCCGGTAACTCTTCGTTCCAGTATTTTTTATATTTTCAGAAAAAATCTCCGTTGATTTTCAGCGCATTCCGAGAACTTTTATTTCTGCACAAAAACAACACCACGGTAGTTCTGCTGAAAACAGCGTCAGTATGGGTTAGTTCTAACCAAATCATACCAAAAGCATGTAAAAATATTATAAACATGGCATGAATACATCAACAATTATAGATACGTTGGAGACGTATCAGTATGCGTCGTGCAGTCTCCCCAGGCGTCATCGTTCGCGCATAATTTTCGTCACGCAGTTGGGTTCTTCCTCGCCTACTTCGAACACTCACTACAAAAAAATACACTTCCGTGATGATATGTGTTTGTCACAGTAGGTCGCGTTTTTTGTCATGCATGTACATCCATGACGATTTTATGACAGAATCAAGATAGTCATACCTGTGTTGTCGTAGAAGTGTTCCATGACATTACCAAAATTATCATCACGGAAGTGTCCACTTCCATGATGATAAATCGTGCGTCACAGAAGTGCTTTCATCAAGGGTGACCGACACGTGGCATCCACCGTAACGGAACGCCGTTAAGCTATCGGGTCGGGTTTTGGATCCGATAACCCGTTAACAGCCCGGACCCATGGGAAATTTCCACATGTAAAATTCTGATTGGCCGAAGGAAACACCTGTCAGCTCGTCAGTGGGCCAGATGTCGCCCGTCCATTGGAGGAGACATGCATATGATACGTCGACATGTGGCTGGGCCCAACAGAGGCCCATATAGGTTAAAAAGGCCGGCCCAGTCCAAGGCCCGTAGTACTTAATCAGGTACTAGTGGGCCAGCCCAATAACGGCCTGCTTAATAAAGGCCCATTTACGGCCCGAAGCCAGATCCGTCCCATTAATTATTCGCCCAAAATTTGGGCCCATTTACGGCCCGAAGCCAGATCTGGCCCGTTAATTGTTCGCCCAATATTTCGGCCCATTTGCGGCCCAAAGCCAGATCTGGCCCGTTAATTGTTCGCCAAATATTTGGGCCCAACTACGGCCCAGTGACTTTCAGCCTGTTAGAGGCCTGATGTAGACATGGGCCCATTTCAGCCCGGTGTGACTTGCGGCCTGTTAGAGGCCTGATGTAGACATGGGCCCATTTCAGCCCGGTGTGACTTTCGGCCTGGGAATGGCCCGTGCTGCCCATGGGCCATATATGGTCCGACGGGACATCAGGCCCACTAACGGCCCGTGCTAAAGGTGGCAACAGTTAAGCCCAACGTGACTTTGGGCCTATTAAAGGCATGCCACGTAATTCGGCTCGTTGATGCATGTACTAAGCTTTCGGCCTCTTAAAGGCCCATGATATCAGTGGGCCAACTAAGGCCCGAGATATGTTTCGGCCTGGTAACGGCCCGTGAGCTAACTGGGCCCAAAAAGGCCCGGTCTACATTTCAGCCTGCTGAAGGCCCATTGGCGACTAGTGAAAATTGAGGCCCAACATGCATTTTGGCCTGCTAAAGGCCCGTGGTTTCATCTCGGCCGTAACAGGCCAGTACAATATTCAGCCTGTTAATGGCCCAACGCTACCTGGGCCAAACTAAGCGCTGGATCGACAAAAGGCCCAACTAAAATATAGGCCAGTGTAAGTTTGGGCCCTGTGCAATGTGTGAAGTCCCCAATCATTCGGGCCCAAGAAAGACGCAGGTCGGCCCAATTGTGGCCCGCTAAAAACCAGGCCCGTTAGAGTCGAATGTTTCGGCCTGGTCGACTACATATGATTTTTTTCAGATAGCGAATGATGGCAGTAACTAGTAGGAATTAAGAACAAGCCTACTCTATACAATAAAGAAATTACGGCATAGTAACTAAGAATAAACCTACACTATACAATAAAGGATTTAAGGTATATTACATCCACTGGGCATCGAAGTTCGCCACCAGTGATCATAAAGCGCAACGAAGAAGCAGATTACAAAAACTGGGCACCATTGCAGCGTAACAAAATAATACTGAACCGAGACCACTTCCAAGATAGTTCAAGAAAGGTTAGCCTTGCGGGGGAACTGCTGCGCAAGCTGCTGAGCAAGGCTGTGAGACCGGCCTAGCATGTCGGTCATAGCTTCCAGGTGTAGCTATTTAGCGATGAGGTTCTCATTGGTGTTCTCCGCAATCTTTCTTGGAGATAGGACTTCAAGTCGAAGTTGAGTTGCAGAATGCCTTTCTGCTAGAACTTGGGACTGAAGAAGTCGAACTGATTCAGACAACGAATTCTGTGAGCTTGCCTGACTGCTAGTCTCAAGTAACTTGAACAGTGCATCAAGACAAGACTTTGGGGTTGTCTCGCTATCTTCAAGATGTTTTGCCTTCTTTGCTGCAATATATGTTGGGTTTGTCTCACAGCCTTCAGCAGACTTGTGCATGCCATCAGGCATATCACCCTGAAACAAAGCAGAGAGATGACAGGTTTTGCAGATGTATAAACAAAGATGATAACTGTGCTGTCAATTCCATCCAATTTCAAATTAGAAAATAAAGAGTAAGTTCAAAATATCACTAGCATAATTTGGCATTATTCATAATGCGGGGAGCTTCACCACAGTACTGGATTACCATGTCGACATAACAAGCATAGATGAAGGGCAAAGAAAATCATTGTATCTATTTTGGATAATGTGCATGGCATGTTGTTCATATCATCAGCCACATCAGTAAGATAAAACAGGAGATGACAAGGTGCAAACGTGGGCTGCTTCACCACACACTGGATTATAGATCCACAAAAACAAGCATACATATAGGGAGTATTAAGTAATGTGCATGGTATGAATAAGGAATTTGGTTTTACAAGTAAAACTTAGAACTTACGGTTCTTGCGAACATGCATTTTGGTAGAAACAGCAAACTAAACAGCAGTAAACGATAGGGAGTATGAGCAAATTAAACAGCAGTTGAGGATAAAGGCTTTAGAAGGACTGACTTACATTAACAGTTAACACCGGCTTTATAATGCCCTTCTCCATGTCAAGGGAAGGATAACTCAAGAATTTCAGCACAGAATCTTCTTCATAAGCATTGCCTGTACTCTACATTTTGTAGAGAGTAATTATAGATATGATAATACTGGAAGGGATAGAGGATAATGAAGATAAGATGCAGATTGATGCTACATAATCAACTACCAATCCCTGGAAGTACAAGCGTTACAGGACAAAATGTACTGACAAGAGCAATGGGCTACACTTCTGCACTGGCATTGTCTGTGTATTCTACTTGTTGGTAAGATTAAATATAGATCTGATCTTTTCTAGTAAATGGTGGGCGGGGGAGATAAGATGCAGAATGCTACACAATGAACCAATCCCTCTTCCCATAATACAAGAGTGTTTTGAACACTGGTGTACTGTACAAAACGTTCTTATATTATGGGACGGAGGGAGTAGCTGTTAATGTAAGTACAGTGATAGACCACGTTCAGTCCTTACAAGAGGACTGTAGAGTTAAACCTCTTCAAAAGCATTGGGTTGATTCTAAATTTATGTAAGAGTCCATACGGATCTTATAATGTCCACCAAATGGACGATTACGAGGCTAACATGTGAAGTGATGCTACATAATCAAACAGCTATGAAAGTAAGTATGGTCATACAAGGCAAGAGATACTCACAAGAGCAATGCCGTGTGCAGTATAGTTGCGAGATTCTGTGGTCCCTTGAGAACGAATGTTCTTCTGCTAACAGTTTTCGTACAAGTGAGACATTAAGGCAAATGCAGAAATGTAGTTCAAATTGTGATGTGATATCATAGACAATACCTTACGCTGCAGCCGAGACCAATGTGTAACAAGATTATTCCAGTCACCATCGGATAAATGTAGCACCGGAGACTTTACAGAAATTTCGTTCAAAGGCTTGCCATCGAAGTGCGCTTGCCTCAGGTAGGAAGGATACTTCATCAACGAGTGCTTGAAAAGCGCAACCAACCCTTGCTCGTCTTCACAATCCAGTTTGCTCCTCGCCTATTTAAAAAAATGAAGTCTTGTGTCTTCTGTCAGCAGAAACATATGCAGTAATGACCATGAATAACATTAGTACATTACTTACGCGTAAGTTGCGGAGGAAGACTAGAAATTGTTCTGTGTCTGCGGTATAATCTTTCCATGAAGGAAAGATGCGCACAAAGTTCCTGACAACAACATAAGCTTCGTCTTCTAAACTGGGAAGAAATGGAACAAGGGTCCTATTTGCTGCAATTGGGGCTCTCTCTGGTTCGAAAAAGGATTTGGCAACTGGATTTGGTGTAGTCTTTGCTGGAATGGGGGTTTTGCGTCGTAGAGCTGGTGCTATGTCAACTGGCATAATCATACTGTTTGCTGCAGTTGGGGTCTGCTGAGTTGGGGCATCAGAAATGACCAGTGTAGTAGGGCTAGAGTCTGCAAGAGTTGGGGTGTTTTGTGGGTCAGGTGATATTGCAACTACACCTAATGGGCTATTTGATTTATCAGATGCCACTACCTTTTCCAAATACTTTGCTTGTGCTCCTCCACGATCAGCAATCGCCCTCTTCCTTTTGAACGTCTGATACACAAGAACAGCATTTGAATGGAAAAATATGGTATGATGACAGATGGAATATGTACTGAAAATTGATAGGCAGGGCGTATTCACATACACGATGTGTAAACTAAGCTAATGGCAGTTCAACAAAGTAGAAGCAATGCAAAGCATCAGTTGCAAGATATGTGCGAGCAATGTAGCCTTGGAAAGTTAGAGCAAGTACCTTGATGGGTGAATAAGATAGGGCATCTTCCTCTGACTCCTCCACTAGGGAGCTACATTGACTTAGGTCTCCCTCTAGCTCGGAATCACTGTTAGGATCATATTCTAAGCATGAATCTGTAGGTGGAGAGCGTTTGCATTGCATTGCATCCAGACTTGATTTCAGTCCCTTAATGCCAAGTTTGACAGCCATGGCATTGTTATGCTTTATTCTTTTCATGCGCGCAAGCTCATAATCATTAATATGCTGTTTAGAATCTGAGATTCATGAAAACATAAAAAGTAGTCAGATTATCTATGGAATGCATTGCGGATTCAACTCGAAGAGTGTCTCTCTATAAACCCCTGCATATGCAAAGTTCACCCCCCCAACCGTGCTGACCAGACCACACACAGAAATACAAACCCCTTATGTCTCTATAACAGGCTGGCACACATTTCAAAACTGAAGTAGGAACATTAGAATCATATGAAATTTGTATTTGAACAAATAAACTAAGCAATTATGAGTGGCATAATGTTTAGCTTCAAGGGTGGAGTGTTGGTAGTGCGACACAAAGCAAGTAGGTAGATTGTATTCCATGTAAAAGATCGAAACCTATCTAAAAGCGGGAAATGACACTTTCTTTCTATACAATGCAGTGTTCGTTGCCCACACATGATGGAAGAGATCACATAGAGAAATACTATTCACTCATGTCTACGGTTCCAGTATTTAGAAACAGGGTGGTCCACCCTAAAAGAATATTGACAACAAATATGACAAGGCAAGCATAGATGTAGTGAATCAATCATTTACTTGTGATCTTACTAGGACAAGTATGCAGAAGTGTAACTGCAGTAAGAGACCGTCCAAAATCCGAATGAAGAAGTTTGTCTAGCACTTATTGTTTGCAACTAATCGACGTGAATAATTAGATATTATATCGAATGAGTAAGAAAGACAAGTAAAATTGTCAACAAACCTGGCTTCCAGTAGTAATTTGGGTCAATGTCAAGTGACCAGCAATCCAAAATGACTAGTGTCTGTTCCGAGGGCCGGAATTTTGAAAACCCTGTGAACTTTAGAGGTACTAAAGATAACCGAAACCCTGTGTCGGGGTCGGGGTCGGGGTGTCGGGGTCGGGGTCGGGGTGTCGGGGTCGGGGTCGGGGTCGGGGTGCCGTGTCGGTGTCGGGGTCGGGGTGTCGGGTCAGGCTCGGGGTCGGGGTGTCGGGGTCGGGGTCTAGGGGTCGAGGTGTCGTGTCGGGGTGCCGGGTCGGGGTCGGGGTGCCGTGTCGGGTCGGGGTTTTTTCCTCTTTTTTCCTTTTCTTCTTCTTCCTATTCTTCCTTTTCTTCCTCTTCTTCTTTTTTCTTCTCCTCCTCCTCTTCTTCTTCTTCCTTTCCTTTTTCCTCTTCTTCTTCTCCTCCTCTCCTCTTTTTTCTTCTTCTTCTTCCTCTTCTTCTTTTTTCTTCTCCTCCTCCTCTTCTTCTTCTTCCTTTCCTTTTTCCTCTTCTTCTTCTCCTCCTCTCCTCTTTTTTCTTCTTCTTCTTCCTCTTCTTCTTTTTTCTTCTCCTCCTCCTCTTCTTCTTCTTCCTTTCCTTTTTCCTCTTCTTCTTCTCCTCCTCTCCTCTTTTTCTCTTCTTCTTCTTCCTCTTCTTCTTTTTTCTTCTCCTCCTCCTCTTCTTCTTCTTCTTCCTTTCCTTTTTCCTCTTCTTCTTCTCCTCCTCTCCTCTTTTTCTCTTCTTCTTCTTCTTTCCTCAAACTAAACTAAGCCTACAACTAAACCTAAACCTAAAACTAAACCTAAAACTACAACTAAAACTAAAACTAAAAGGAAAAAAAAGAAAAAAAACAGAAAAAAAACAGAAAAATGGGGGGCTCACCTGGGGGGTGGAGGAGGCCGGTGGAGGAGGGGGCGGGGCGGTGGAGGAGGCGGCCTGGGGCGGCGGGGGGCCGGGCCTGGGGCGGCAGGGGGCGGGCCTGGGGCGGCGGGGGGCCGGGCCCGGGCGGTGGGGCGCGGGGCGGCGGGGGGCCAGGGCGGTGAGGGCGACGGGGCCCCGGGGCGGCGGCGAGCCGGGGCGACGGGGCGGCGGCGGCGCGCGGCGGGCGGCGGCGTGGGAGGAGAGAAACGGCGAGGGAGAGGGAAGAAGTGAGTAACGGGCGGGGGGTACGGGCCGTTAGGTAGTAGGCTCTTTGCCGTCCGCCCCCCTTTGCCGTCCGCTTTTTTGCCTCTTTGCCGTCTGCTAGCAGACGGCAAAGAGGTGGCCCGTTAAGTTTTTCAAAAACGGGCGGGGGGTGGGGGCCACCTCACTCTTTGCCGTCCGCTGGCCGACGGCAAAGAGCTTCTTTGCCGTCTGCCCTTTCTTTGTCGTCTGCTTTTGGGTAGCTGATGGCAAAGAGCTTCTTTGCCGTCAGCTAGCAGACGGCAAAGAGCTGGCAGATGGCAAATTAGCTGATTCCAGTAGTGGTACTAAAGATTACCGAAATACATCTGAACCATTAAGTGTAGGTAGCACTGAGCACACAACAAACCCTAATGACAGTCCTGCCTAATGAGTAATGAATCAATTAGAAGATGGGCGATGAGGAGTGGCTACTGAGTGTTGAGGACGTATCTCAGGATAAATCGGGTTGGCTTGGTGGGTGCTGCACTCTTGAGCCTTGAACGGACTGGGAAAGTAGGCACGGCGGCGCGTCCGGGCAGCGGTGACGTTGTTGGGCGAGTGGCTCCTGGCCTCCTGTTAGTCCGGCGTCTCATCCTAGAGTCATGTCGTCCGGGGACGGCAAGTCGCCAGCGAGGCAGGCGGCTGGGGGCGAGTAGAGATCGGAAGCGCGCAGCAGAACAGAGGGGAATCGGGGCCTGGGACGACCCAAAATCCTAGGGTGGGCCGGCCCACCGTGGGCACCCTATAGAGATACACACCCGAGCGGCGAACATGCATTTTCAAAACTAATTTAGGAACATTTAGCTGACCAATTAAACAACTCTGTTTTAATAATATCATATTCGTATTTGAACAACTAAGCTTGTTTAGCTTGATGGGTGTAGCAGTGTTATTATGACACGAAGCACGTATTCTGATCGTATAGTGATCATAAAAGGGGGAAACTCTAAGCATATTTTTTTTAGCAAAAGAGGGTTTCCCCTCCGATTTCTATTAAAGAAACCACCATGGAACCAACATGATCAATTAAACCGTATTATGGCTGTGCCATGGTAGATTTGAAGCTGCAAACCGGAGAAATGATAATTAGCATCCATTGTTTGCTTCGAACTATGAACTAAATTCTAAGAGCTGAAAATAAAGTCGAGTAACCAAGTTAAGATCTATTTTCTGGTTGAGATCAAAAAGTTGACGAGATATGAAGTACCACCTATCTTGCGGCGCCATGTAGGCATCGGGGGTGCGATGGCTGTCGATGGCGTTGAAGTAGATCTGTGATGGTAGACGGGTGCATCGGGGGATAAGTCCCATTGCGGTGGAAGAGAAGGTCGTGTGAGCGGCCCCGGCAAAGAGGACGACGACGCCGATGAAGCGAGAGGACGCGATGCAAGGCTATAGGTCCGTCGCCGTGGATGAGAAACGTCCATCTCTAGCAGTGGACGACGCGGTCTTGGTAGGCGCTCCAGCATGGTGGAGGACGGTGGCGATGGATGTGGTGGAGGACGACGGCGATGGATGGGGTGGTGGACGGAGGCTGGTGTGGGGATGGGGTGTTCTAGCGCAGACGGTGTATGAATCGGAAAATGGAGGGAGAGGTACGGGGAACCATGTTTTTGGGACGCGCCTGTCTGAAATATGGGAAAGTTAAGAACTTAGCCCCCGTTTAAAATTTGGACGTCTCATCGGTTGGGGATAGGACGGTAATCTCGCATCTCGCCAATATTTGCCCAGAGCGATTTCGGGCGAGGAGACGGTGGTTGGCGCCCGCCCACGATGTATGAACGTGGCTGACAGGTAGGGCGGTTGTGTCACGTCTGAGTGAAGTTACAAACCTGCCCCTATTGAAAATATTTGCCTACATCGATTTCGGCCGAGTCGAGTTTGTTTCGCCGCCCACCGTCTATGAATGGGGAATGGAGGGAGAAAGAGAGGTCTTTCGGATGAGCTTGAATCAAATGTGTTTTGCCGCCCATGTTTGACGCCCACCGTGTTGGAATGGGCTCAGAGGCGGTCATGTCACGTCTAATTGAAGTTACTAACCTACACCTATTTAGAGCAGTGGAAATCGGGCCGATGGATTGTCCGTGTAATGGGTAGAGAGTAATTTCCATCTCCCAAACACTTGGCTTCGGCCAGCCGACGTGGGAGTGGACATTTTGCCGCTTCTTTCGAATTTTGGGACAATAAGCATCCACGTTTACCCTGGAAACTAAATTCGAATCCATTTTGTATTCCTATATCAATCTTTATAAATCATTCTATGTGTTTTTATATATATTCAAAAGGACGACAAAGATGTATTCCACTGTCATGTATGAATATGGTTTACAAATGCATATACTCAAATTCAGAAGCTAGAATCCAGTTTAAGGTGAATTCGAATATTTGGAACACTTCATGTCCAACTCAAATGTCACATGCAGCATACTGTGTACTCCCATTTAGATATGTACACAAGCGATGTATCAAGATTCAAATACCGAGTCAATCAACCAAGAATGTACAGAACTAATAGACATATAAACACTTATAGAGTATATGGATCAATAATATCAACTAACATACATAAGCCAGGCCGCTGTACTTTTTTTGGCTACAACAGCATCCTTTTTTAGCCAGCATCTTGGCCCTTTCCGATGCGTGCCACTTTGGTCCATCTATACTACTACTATTGATGAATGCACATTCAGCCCGATTGGCATATTTGTAGGTCTGGCACAGCAATCCAAATGAAATGTCTCCGAGTCTTATCAATTAATACAGACTTGTGCTCAAATAAAATTACAAACCAAAAAACAAAAAAAACAATTATTACATGATCTCTGAAACAAATGGTTTCATTGATTACATGAACAGACAACACAAAGGTTATTCAATGATGGAAAGAACATTTCACCTATGATTTACCAAGTAGGAATTTAATTTCCTTTTTTCCTTCAGGACCTTAACAATCTGGTCAGTCTCAGCTTGCTTCATTTTGAAATCCACCAACTATTTAATGGTTGTCTTGAGTACTGCTTGTGATTGTGCCGTTTGCTTCCTCAACATGTCAACTTCATCTCTAAGTGCAGAAGCAGAATCTCTTTCTACCACTAGTTTAGCCTCTAGAGCATCAGCAGTTGGCAATTCATAATGCACGATTGGGCCGGTGCCACTGCTGTGGGATGATGCAACGTCCATGGGGACCTCACTCTTTGATCTTGGGCTAACCTGTTTTGCCATTAAAGTTTCGATTGGACTAAGAAAAGTTGAAGTTAGCAAAACATCTCAACTGGGAGTTATAACAGCAAACCAGTTAAACAAACAAGGAATTAAAGAGTTTCAATTGGATGCTGAAAAGTAGTTATTAACATCATTGTAACCTGCTGTTGCAGCAGCAAAGCAGTTAAACAAACAAGTAGATATTTAAGTTAAGGCAAACAGGTAATTCTTAACAGTAAGTATCAAACACATAGATAGGCGCAGTCTACAATATGATTAACAGGCTGTGGCATTATGTAATCAGTAGCAAACTAAATTAACCCAAGCAACGTAATTGAACAATTTTGCAATAAGTGGCTAACTAAAATTCCGAGAAGCAGGTAACTGAACTTACGCTAGTTCTTTGTACAGGCACACTGCAACTTCTTTTTCGCTTACAAGGTTGTACGAAGGAGTTCATGGCATCAATTGCTTGGATACGCAGTCGCAATACTTCTTTCTTCCCACACTGCATTGGTAAGTCGAATGGTTAATCTGGTAAGATGGTGCGTCCTTGATATGTTATATGAGGACGTGTAGTCAGATTAGTTGTAGCCACACACATCATACTGGCTTTTACTGTATATTTCATGCGATTCCTTTTGGCATATCGAGATCTAAGCAATCTACAATAGGATGAAAAGACGGGCATCCTTCACATTATTAGCGAACTCAGTTCATAGAAACAAGCAATTCAACCATTCTGTGGGTAAATCAAAAGCGCCACTGGAATATTTTTCACTACCCAATCATACACGCAAAAAGGGGCGACGCCACCATAGGGGCTGGTATGGGCGGCCGCCTCAGGTGGCTGGAAAGTGTGCACCTAGTTTGAGTCGTCCAGGTTGCCCCAGGCTAGTTTTGTTCGTCCCAACGCACAAGCAGGCAATGTAAAAAATGAAGAAAAATGTTTCAATTTGGATGGGCCAGTAACATAAGTGCAAGGCAGGCCCTATAGTAGGCTCGCGGCCCAAACGAGCGCCTCCCATATCGAACGACAGCAGGAAAAATCCCATTTCATTCGCTCCAGCCTCCAGTCTAGTTCGCTCCTAACCTAGCCGCCGCTGGACAGACCAACACAACACTTCCTCGCACCCTCGTTGGAGGGCGGTCGCCGGGCTTCAAGCGAACGGAAGGACAAGAAGATGAAGATCCAACCCTGGGTGTAGCCTGCGTGGGAGGCAGCGGCGGCAGCACGGGCATGGCATCGAGCTTGCGCAAACGGACAGATGCAGCTTGCAAGAGTAGCATGTGCAACGAGCAGGTACATCACATCCCTGATTATATCTAATTCAACTCTTCAATTTCTGGCCAATAGTTAAACCTGACGGTGTTGTAAAACTGCTTGTATGTAGGGAATCTATGAGAAAATGAAACCAATTTCTACTTATTTTATAACTCCCCCAATCAATACTGAACTGACTGAATCTGATGTATCTAATCAAGTTTCCGATGCAAACATACAAGCTCATGTTGTTCTTGAGCCTGAAGTGTCTAATGAACAGACTGCTAATGAAGGATTTGATGCAAACATTTTACATGCTCCTGGTGATGAACATATAGTGTCTAATGAGGGATCTAATGCAAGCATTTTGCAAGCTCATTGAAGGATTTAGTGTCTAATGATGATCTGCTATGTTGAGAGAGACAGAGATTTGCAGGCATTGATGACAAGCAAATTATAGTGCATTTTCATAGCTTGAGGAAACGTCGAGGCCATCTACCAGAAAGTCCCCGTATCATGACAACATAGCATAAATACTTTTCTAATCTGTTGTTTGAAACTATTGGCATACTTGTGCAGGATAGATATATTGATATGCAGTTTGCGCACTGGTTATAGGTGCAATTACACTTCGATATTTTCAGCCAGAGACGAATAATTCAAGCAGGTACAGACCATGTTTGTAGTCCTTGTACACCATGTTGCATTTTGTGTTTTTTGGTGCTTGCATCATTTAGTGTTTATAATCTGAACTACTTTGGATCATTAGCTGGTTTTCAAAGTGCATGTAGCTTCACATTTCTCAAGTTATGTTGATTTCCGGAGTGCAAGTGCCTTCGTATTTTTTAAGTTAAATGTTCGCCCCTGGTAACTTGAATTCGTGGATCCGCCACTGCACACAAATCATACACGAATGCCAGTACGAATTAAATGAAATGCAGGGACTTACGCTAGCTCGTTGTACAGGCTCACTGCAGCTCTGCTTGCGCTTGGGATGTTCCATGTACAAGTCCATGTTACCACTTGCTTGGATGTGCAGGCCTTGTGCTCCTTGCATCCCCCTCTGCATTTTTGACACGGCGAATGGTTGATCAAATAAGAGGAATCGACCTTGATGTTGTACCGGAGGACAGATACTTACAAGGTTATACGGGTGTGCAGGATGTGTACCAGATCCCGTAGCGCCGTCATGCTTCGCTAAAATAATGGATTTGCTTGTTTCAGATGATATCTCCAGAAGAAATAAGAGTTAAATTCAGAGTTGCATAGGCGTGTAAGCTAAGAGAGCAGTGAAAGGATATCCAAACATCGTCGGAACAGTGCACAAGGGAGTGATGTGTGGATACCTAGTTCGGGCCGGCGTTTGGGCATGCTCGCCTAGCTAGGGTGCGGGTCACTTTAGAGCCGTTGAGGGTGATTTGCTGGCGTTGGCTGGCCGCGCACGGATGCAGATCTTGAGTGGCAGCGGAGCGCTACGATGCGGTGGACGAGACCGTTGGTGAAGCCCCAACGGCCTCGGGGGGCGGAGGTGCGACGATGTGCTCGGTGAAGTAGCCCCGGTGAGCTGGGAGACGGCGTCGGTAAAGCGCACCTGATGTGGTGGAACTCGGTGTCTGTGAGGCACGTCGGTTGCGGCGGCCGACGTTGTCGATGGACAACCCGGTGTGGTGGATGAGGGCGTAGATGAGGTAGCTCCGGTGCGGTGGTGAAGCGCGACCATCGTCTTCGTCGTCGTCGTCCGGCACAGAGGTGGGGAAAGAGACGAGACGAGGGCCGATTCGAACTTTGCTTGGGTTGGCGGCGAATTAGGGATTTGAGCAATCTGGGCACGGAAGGGGACGGTGGAGAAGAGAGATTTTGCAGGGCTGGAATTGGGGCCGCCAGATATTTCAATCCGAAACATGGAAGAGCAAACTTATTTTGTCATCGTCCTTTTGGGGGAGGTGGGGGGAGGGAGTGGGGGAGGGAGGGACGAGGGCGAGGGGTGGGTGGCTGGGTGCTACGCGTCCGTCCGACACACGCGACCACCCCGACAGGACTATGCTTTGGTGCCTTAAGGCACCTACCTTTGTGTCCATGACATGTGGGCCCAACAGGTGGCTGGCCCACATGTCAGTGACCCAAAGGCAGGTGCCTTTAAGGCACCGAAGCAGCGTCCACCCCGACACGACCCTGGTCTGCCTGGTGCGCCTACATTTGAGAATGCAAACGAATCTTCTTTCATTTGCAAACGAATCTGTATGTATTACCATGCCCGTGTTTTCCTTGCAATAATTAGTCATTCGAAACGAGATACTCCCTCCGTTCACTTTTGTAAGTCGTTTCAGACAACTTAAAATGAACTGTTTTGCACATTGTCTGAAATGTCTTCAAGGTCTTATAAAAGTGAACAGAGGGAGTACTATAAATTAATTAATGAGGAGTTATTTGAAAAAAAATCGAAACGGTATCCACGCTAACGTGGATTAGAGTGTGTGTCACATAATTAGTTATTTGAATTAGAGTGTGTGTCACGTAGCGATCTCCAATTCTAACGTGGATTTCGCATTTCACTGTATCCACGCTACTTTTTTAATACAAATTCATATGTATACGATGAACACCATGGTAGTGAGAAAACTTTTGGATGGATTCAAACATATGACCTACAAAAAAGCACAACAAATTGAGTCAATGTCAACTTTTCGAAAATTAGTATGGCACGAATTTGAAATAATTACTCGTATGCATGGTCCTCAGTTCAAATCTTACAATGTACACCGAATTGAAACATCGATATTAAGTCTCGTACTATGTACATTTAACCCCCCCCCCCCCCACACACACGCTACATACTTCCTATATCGGTCAATCTTCCTCTCCTAACCACCTTAGGAAGCTATCGGTTTCCAACACACGTTCATTCTTTCTCTCCATGTTTCGATCTCTAAGTCTCTCAACTACACAACCCCTTTTTCCACTCTGTTACCAAATGTATTTACCTCACACACCCGCCATTGCACCCCATGCCGAGCTCTCTCTCTCTCTCCCCTCTCCCTCTCACCCTCTCGCGCTAAATACATGCATTGCCTATCTAGCCCCCCCAACCTCTCGTGCGCACGCACGCACGTTGTATATCTAGGTCACTCCCTCGAGACTGTCTCACTCTTTCTTCCGCACGGCGGGCCACACTCGCTCAATCTTGCTCTCTTTATCTGAGTCTCGTTTAACCTCGTTTTCTTTCACACACAAATGATATATCTCCCTGTTCGGGCCTCGATCGACACACTCTATACTCTCTCACGCAGATTGTCTATCTAGGTCAGTCCATCCAAGCCGCCGCCACTCTTTCGACCTCATGGCGGGCCACGCTCACTCAATCTCTCTCTCTCTCTCTCTCTCTCTCTCTCTTTGTATGTCTCGATTGACCTCGCTCTTTCTCGGACAAAAACGATATATCACCATGTTTGAGCCCAATTCGACCTATTCACATTGTATACTCTCTCACGCACATTGTCTATCTAGGTCACTCTCTCCAACCCGTCTCACTCTTTCGATCGCACGGCGACCCTATGTGATCGATTGACCTTGCTTCCTCCCACGCACAAAATATATCTACACGTCTGTGACTGGATCATCTCTCAAGCTCTATCTTACAGCCCTCACCCTTGCCAAAAGCTCAATCGGACAATATCTCTCCAGAGCATATATATCTGTTCAATGAATGTCGGACCACACTCACTTTGTCTCTCTATCTATATGTCTCTCGATTGACCTCGCTTTCTCACACCGTATCTTCCACGCATTGAAGCTACTACCTCTCCATCCCTCGCAAAGCCGGAGCTATTTACATTGCGAGGGGCACTCCAACCTTGGATTAATTTGTGTAGGCATTTATTCCGGTCGGTTTAGATTATATTTTCGTAGCATTCGGCCCACAACTACTCCAAACACCGTTGCAACCCCCGCAACTCCCCTAGTTGATTTCCCTCTGGCTCGGTCATCGCTCTCTCGCACGTCCTTTCTCGCCTTCAACGTCGCACCATGGTATTATTGCAAAAAACTATGTTGTTCTCTTTAATTATTATAAATAAGCTACAAAACTACACACCGATAGTCCACTTGGAATGGAACAAATTTCGACCCACAAATTAAAGTGCTACAAACTACACACCGAGGGGCCCACATGTCATGAAACAAATTTGGACCCATATACAAATTAAAAAATAAAGGACGAGGATCGAACATGCGACCGGGCCTTCAAGCCGCACGTCAATAGGCAACATACGTAGAACAGCAATGTTTGTTGTACCCCCCTTTGTTCACATAATGTTTTTATATTACCACAGCCTATTTAATGGATAACATGTAATATTATTTTTAGTACTATTCGCCTTCACTTACTGGTGGGTTCCATGTGTGCTCTCTCTCTCTCTCCTCCCCTTCTGCGTTTAGACGCACGGGCAAACACGAAGAACTCGCGGGCGATGTTGCCGTTGACCATATCTGGACGCGTTCACAAGTCACGGCACCAGTTTCACGTACTAGCAGCACTAGTCAGTGTGTACGTGCAATGCACGTTAATTTGGAAGTATATTAAGTGCATGCGGATATTAAGTAGGATATTATTTGCGTGTTATTATGTGATTAGCACTATTTTTGGCATGAAATTAACTGCACGCTAAACGTGTTGAGCGCTCGACATTGAAGCAGTCTAGGTCGTTGGATGACAAGGAATACATGTGGCTTGATGACGTTTTATATTTAATTTGATACGGCTCTAGCAGAACATTCAATCGATCAAACCATAGATTTCGTTCAGTCTGACTCCGACTTTAAATTATACGACGATCGATATAAAATAAACGGAAATGATAAACGTTCGGATTTTAAGCATGGCAATCCGAACGTTTTTCATGGCAAATTTAGATTACGCGGCGGCGGCGGGGGCGTCTTGCAGTGGGAAGCGGCTCCTCTGCCGTGCTTTGTGTGTCGTCGGGCCGCTGACTGACGGCGACATCTTGCGCCGTTGTTGGCGTACTCCTGGACGTTGGCCTAGCTTCAAGGAAGGCCAAAATGTTCTGGACTTCGGAGCGAGTCAACTGGCGGGAGGAGGCGACTGGCGTTGGTGCAAGGAAGCGGTCGACGGCGGCCATCCATGCTGCTGAGGGGGGCACTGGCACCCGCGCGGGGACAGGCGCTGTCAATGGCGCGGCGGAGACATTCGTGTGCACGGGCACCGGCACGGGCGCGCACGTCAGTGCACGCGCAAGCGCATGCGCTGGCAGGTGCACGGGCACCGGCACGGGCGTGCGTGTTAGTGCACGGGCGCATGAAAGTCGGCGGGGACCTCGTGGAACCCCGTGGGATCAAGCTCGGCGACAATGTGCGGCTCCCAGCCCATCAATGCCACGGGGATGGGCGCTGGCGCAGTCGGGGCGACGGGAGCCGGAACGGGAGCGGGGACAGGCGCGGCGTCTTCCCGCAAGGCCAGTTCAAGCTCGTCCCAAAGCGCCTTATGTTCTTGAGACTACGGCTGGGTGTCTTCCTCAGGAAACTGGAACGCTAAGGGCAGACCATCGTGATGCGGCATGGCGTACGTTTAGGTCAGGCTAGTTGGAGGTAGATGACAGGAGAATCGGAGAGGAAGAGAGAAGATTGTAGCGATACCGGGTAGTGCGGGGTTGATTTTAAACTGCGGCGCCGGCGACATTAAAAGTGGGAGCAGTTGGGACGAAGGTGGGCGGCGGAGCCTGGTCAAAGGGCTCGCCTCCCGGTGAGCCTCCACAGTGGTCTGCTCGCACGCCTCCCTGTCAGCCGGCGCAGCGGTCTGCTCGCACGCCTCCCGTCGACTAACACGCTTGCTCGGACGACACCTGCTGATGAGAAGCGGGGACTCGTGGCGGCACGTAAACGCCCACGGTTTCAATAGTGAAAGCGTTCGCCTTAACATGACAGGTCTTTGTTCCAAAATACCTTGGCTCTTCATTTGTGCAACTTGTCATAAGCAGCTTGTCTCAAATTGAAGAAAAAACTTACGACGTAATATTTGTGCCATATCACGTGACCATGCTCAGTTCCAAGAATTTATGCTCACTTTTGGATTTTCTGAAATTTCAGATCCAGGATTCGAAACAATATCATAACCTGCATCATGCAATAAATTTTCAAGCCGTACATCTGTCCTGTTGTATTTCTTAAGAAAGGATTTGGTCAAACATTTTGCTTAGTTAGACTTCAGACAAGTTATATATGCAGAGTAAAAGGATAATCCCTCCGTACCAGTGCATTGCCTGATATATTAACTCAAGTACTAGGCACGAACAAACGGGCTCAATTCTGTGCTCATCCTGGTGTAGTAGTAGTAGTACTAGGCAATGCAGTTGACGGGTGACCTTAACGAGCGGCGACCGAGGGAATTGAACCGTGCTCGGCACGGTACGTAACGTTGTCTAGTTACTAAAGCATCCCTCCGTTGTTCATCAGTAGTCATTATGGACCGGGGACATGAGGGGAATTTCCTAGGGCTGGAATTCTGGCCGCCAGATATTTCGACTTGAAACGCTGAGGCTCGACTGGTTGGGGTTGCCTAATGTGCGTACCACGCACGCCACCGAAGGACACGAGCCCGTTTTTTTTAGGATCAACAGGAGCCAAGGTCTGGCTGGTACGCCGTTGGGTCCTACCATTTGAGAATACGAAAGAAACCTTTTAAATTGCCGAACAAATCTATGTGTATTACAATACCCTATTTTCCTTGCAAATACTAATCTCAACGTGGTAATTGATTTATGACGAGTTGTTGAATTAGAGTGAGTTTGTGATATAGTGATCTCAACGTGGATTTCACATTTCATGGTATCCCTAGTAAGTTTTCCAATGCAAATTCAAATTTAAAAGATGAACAATATGGAGGTGAGAAAACTTTGTATGTATCAAGCATATGACCACACACACACACAGACACACACGCACGAACACAACAACAATCCAATAAGTATAGTGCATCTACTTTTCCAAACCATGCATGTATGACACGAATTCAAAAATACTTCTTCTATTCCTAAATATTAGTCTTTTAGAGAGTTCAACAAGTGACTACATACGGAGCAAAATGAGTGAATCTAGACTCTAAAATATGTCTATATACATCCGTATGTGCCAATCCATTTGAAATCTCTAAAAAGACTAATATTTAGGAATGAAGGGAGTAAAATGTAAGACATGCATGGTCCTCAGTTCAATATTTAAAATGAACATGAAACTGAAACATGAATATTAAGTCTAGTACTATAGTACATGCAAATGTTGTGTTTAGGCGGAGCTATGATTGTCGGGGGTCAACCCCTCGACCTTAGATAAAATTGTGGAGCTCTGTTTAGGGTTGTTTAGATTATATTTGTCCCCACCCTCCCAACCACCGATTGGTTGT
Source organism: Triticum aestivum (assembly GCF_018294505.1). NCBI lineage: Eukaryota > Viridiplantae > Streptophyta > Magnoliopsida > Poales > Poaceae > Triticum > Triticum aestivum. The sequence goes on from NC_057802.1 coordinate 541,174,009, forward strand.
GCACCCCCACCCCTCCTCCCCGGGAGAATATCATGTGCCCCCATACCTTAGATGCTATATGCCGATACGAGTTGCTTGGAGCTTGTAGATCTGAGATATAGCAGCTCACATGATGTGTCTTAATATTTTTACAGGAAACCTTGATGAGTTTGAGAATTGCACACAATTTGTACAAAAACTACTCAGATGCCCTTGGATCCCATATCCAACGACCTCGAAGCTCATATCACCGTAGCATCTAAGATGAAGGAGGACATCATATTCTCCTGTATGTAAGAATATCATGTGCTACCACACCTTAGATGCTTTGGTGATACAAGCTCTTCGGAGCCGTTGGATTTGTGACCCAACACCTCCTCGGTGGTTCGAATGGTTTTTTGCAGAAAAGCCCCAAAAGAGTTCGGCCACAGCTTACAAGCACAAAGACTGCTCAGATGCCATTGGATCTCAGATCAAACGACCTCGAAGCTCGTATCACCATAGCATCCAAGCTGCGATAGCACCTTATGTTTTCTCGCACGGGAGTATATGAGGTGCTCCTGCACCGTAGATTCTATGGTGATACGAGTTCACTGAGATCTAACGGCCCACAGTAGGAGGTTTGAATGTTTTTGCAATATACGGCTGATAGAGTTTGGGAAATGCGCAGAAAGTACAAGTACTACGCATGTGCCATCTGATCACTGATCATACGACCTAGATGCTCATATCACCGTAGCGGGTAATTAAGCTACGGGGAGCACCTAATATGAGCAAGGGGGAGCCGTTGGATCGAAGATGCAGCGGCACACACGAGGCCTTAATGTTTTATTTGCAAAAAAACCTTTGGAGAGTTTGGAAATTGCGCATAATTACAAAGACTACTCCCAAGCCATTGGATCTCACTTCCAACGGTGTAAAAACTCGTATCACCATAGTATCTAAGCTGCGGGGTGGATGTGATATTCTATGCCGCTGTCATTTTTGTTTGTAAACTTGCAAAATACGTGTAACTTGAGCCGTTACTTGTCTAACCGCGCAAAGTGTTTGTTCAAAAAACCAATCCTTCACTGAAATATCGGAACATCTGGCCAAAAAAACACACGGGGGTCCCACTTGTCATTAATCAAATTTGGACCTAAAACTAACAAATCTGAAAGACGAGATTCGAACTGGCAACCTGGACTACAAAGCGTAAGTCGATAGCCTGAAACAACAACGGTTGTTGGCTTTGTCCCATAACTTGATTTTATACAGTATTACATTGAGTAGAGTAGAGGGTGTGCCTCGTCAAGACGTGCATGACCGTTGTCTCACTTACTGGTGGGTCCCAGGTCTGCGATCTCAATCTCTCTTCTCTCCATCGTCTAACCTTTGCACGGGCACACACGAAGAGCGGCGCTAGCTTGCCGTGGTGTTATTACAACTAAAAAAGCTTGGAAAATAGAAGAATCGCCTAGAACAAGAGACGTTGTGGCTGGTCGAGACGGAGCTAACCACATCTATCCTCCGTGCCACGTTTGCATGATGAAGCTATGTGGCTAGTGGGGTGTTGTCGACCGACTGGCTGGGTCCCGAGGTCGAACCATAGGTACTAGAGTTACTGCCGACGTCTGATACAGTACTCCCTCCGTCTAGGTGAGTAAGTCACCGTGACCAAGGAGGAGGGGAAAACGAGAGACCTTAATGTTTATTTGTTAATTAATAGCATTGCATGCAATGAACTAACCATTGCATGTCATGTTTGGTAGTCTCAAATCATTAAAAGCATGCACACCCCTCATCTCTTATTGGTTGATATGTCAAGAAACAAGAAACGAGATAGAAGTTAATGCACCGCGCCTAAGTGTTTTGGGATTATTTGATTTTCGTAAGATGACTTACACACCTAGACGGAGGGAGTATATTTTTACACGCACATTTTTCCTCCGTACCGAGACGTGGCACACCCTACCGCGCGGTTTCGGGGTCCTCCCGGGTGGTGCACGCATATATTCTTCCTGACGTGGGACGCCCTACCGCGCGTTTTCTGGGTCCTCCTCGGTCGTAGCGCCGAAGCAAGTAAATGAGTCGTCAAATCACGAAAGACCACCTTTCCCGCCGAGTACATCAGTGAAGCACGGTGGCTAGCTAGTTGGGCTAGTTCGACCGATTAGCTAGGCCACCGCCACATTTGATTTTTCACCCCTTTTTTATCTACTTGTGGGCAGGTAAATTCAAATATCCACCGCGACGTTGCTCTGGTGTTTGGGTGCGGTAGGATTTTTAATTTTTTGATTGACGGGAGCAGGCGTGGCAGGATTTTAATTTTTTGATTGGCGGGAGCAGGCGCGGCAGCAATTAGTCATGATGACTCCGCCTGTAAAACCCACCGCTCCCAGATGTCAGAAGTCGTCGACTGGTGTTTTACCGTGGTGAAAACCAAAAGATTCCCCGCTCCTCGGCTGGCTCCCTCCGCCTTCTCGTAGATTGCATTGCCTTTCAGCCGTTTCGCCCCCTTTGCTTCCTCTCCCCATTGCTTCTACCTGGTGCCATGGCGGCACAGCAGATCACGGAGTCCAAGGTGAGGCGCCTGACACAGGAGCTCCATGCCAAGGATGCGGAGCTCAGGGCCAAGCACGTGGAGCTCCGTGAGCTCAAGGAGGAGAGGAGTGCCATGCTCCTCCGTTATGTGCGGGAGTTCACGGAGCTTCAAAAGCGGCAGGCGTCCACCACAAAGATGCTTGAGGCGTCGGCGGAGTTACTGCAGAAAGCGGGAGATACGATAGGCCGTCAGGGGAGCCGGCTGGAGCGCGAGCAGGCCGATCGTGATGAGGTCCAGGATCACCTCAGCCACTTGGTGAACCAAGTTGCCACACACGTGTTGCGGCTGCACGATGCCTACCGTCGTGCCAGTGCGACGATGCCGGCCGTCGGGCTAAACCCGTTCGACCACCCGGTCGACTTCAACGAGCTGCGGCTTCCTGACCTGGTCTCCTTCTTCACCTATATATCCAAGGAGCTGAGCCATCTCCGCGTGATGGTGGGGGCTGAGCTAGACAAGGAGGGGTTGCAGGCTGCCGTCGTCGTTGCCGGGCGAATCCTTTCAGGGCTCCGTCACCGGAATCCGTTCGTGCCATTGGACGCCGTCTTTGACGAGCTGGCTCCCGTCGACCGGGAGCGGGCTCTGCGGGCGGTTGCACCCTGCATCACCAACGTCGTGCGCCTCAAGAAGCAGAGGGACTTCGGTGGTGTTTAGGCGCCCTCTGCATGGGCATGTCCATGTCTCGGCGCAACATGACCGTTGGATCAAACTCAGACGGTGCAGATCAGTCATTGTAGCACAAAGCGTGTGGGTGTGTTTGGTTGCATTCTCATCTCAATATAGTTGGTTCCTCTTCATGTATTTTTGTTAACCTACTAGTGTGGACTCATGCACCCTTCATGTACTCTGCCAAACACCCAAAAGTGGGTCGAGAAGGGAACTTTTGCTCCCATCCCATGCACCCTTCATACACCCTGCCTAACACTATTTGTGCTTCATATGGTTCATGTTTCGTGGAGTACTATAGCACCGTACTGTCCGTGCGCTGTAGACCTACTTCTGTTAACATTGATCTCACCGTTCATTCTTGACCAGACAGTCGAAAAAGCGGTACTATGTACATATAGGAGTAGTTGACATGTGCACAACATCATTTGTTATCGTCATATCTTACTACACTAGCAACAAGATTGTGTAGTACTAACGTATGAACCACTGCACATGCCTAGTAGTAGGAGCACTGTGTATGTTCAAGTGGCTGCCGTGTTTCGCACTCCTCCGTCGTAAGAGTGGAAATGCTTGCTGTAATCATTTTTTTCTTCAGAAAAACAGTGGACACGCTCTACCGTGCGGATCCTCCTCCAGCCATGCACTAAATTACTCACTTTCGCCGACGTGTGGGACAGCCAGCACCTGGATCCACCAGCCATGCACTAAATTACTCCGTAGTAGAGTGACGGTAGACTACCCCGATCGAAGCGCCGCAGTAATGCCCAATGAGATGTCAAATCACAAAACCCCCTCCTTTCCAACAGTAAGTTGGACGGACGAAGCAACCATCATTTCACTCTTCTCTCTCAGCTTCCTCTCTTGAAGAAAACCCCCACTCGCTTCGCTTCTCCCTCATCTTGTTCCTCCTTTCACTCTTCTCTCTCAGCTTCCTCTCTTGGATGGATGTTGGAGCACCGGCCGACGTGATGTCTATGGCTCTGGCCAAAACCGTCGAGGCTCATCGTACAAATAAGCGCAAGCACCCCGCCGAGACTACTGCAGACAAGCTCAAAGCCATCGCCCTTTCCAAGCCCCCCTCTCCGGGATCCCTCATTAACCAAGTCCAGGTAATGTCTCTTGTTGACGATCTTTTTCTCGATCTTGATCGTGTTTTTTCATCTAACACGCAGTACTAGTACTGGTAGTACAACTTTCTGGGTGATCTTGCATGTGATTTTAGTGCGCCAAATGACGGTTCTAAATTCCTCTTTTGACCAAAACATGCGAGAGGTTGACACTGATTTCTTATAGATTACTTTCAACTACTCGCTCTGTCCCAAATTTCTTGTCTTAGATTTGTCTAGATACGGATGTATCTAATAATAAAATGTGACTTGATACATCTGTATCTAGACAAATCTTGATACATCTATTGTTGGGGAACGTAGCAGAAATTCAAAATTTTCTACGCATCACCAAGATCAATCTATGGAGTAATCTAGCAACGAGGGGAAGGGGAGTGAATCTACATACCCTTGTAGATCGCGATGCGGAAGCGTTGCAAGAACGCGGATGAGGGAGTCGTACTCGTAGCGATTCAGATCGCGGTTGATTCCGATCTAAGCACCGAAAGTACGGTGCCTCCGCGTTCAACACACGTGCAGTCCGGTGACGTCTCCCACGCCTTGATCCAGCAAGGAGAGAGGGAGAGGTTGGGAAGACTCCATCCAGCAGCAACACGACGGCATGGTGGTGGTGGATGAGCGTGGCAATCCCGCAGGGCTTCGCCAAGCACCGCGGGAGAGGAGGAGGAGGGAGAGGGGTAGGGCTGCACCAAAAGGAGACGTTCTCATGTCTATGGCAGCCCAAAACCTCAATATATATAGGGGAGGGGGAGGGCTGCGCCCCCATCTAGGGTTTCCCCCCTCAAGGGGTGCGGCTAGCCCTAGATGGGGCTTGGGGGGCGGCCAAAGGGGGGAGGAGTGCCTCCCAAGTCAAGTGGAGGCCCTCCCCCTTAGGGTTTCCCCTCTCCCATGCGCATGGGCCTTGGGGGGGCTGGTGCCCCTGGCCCATTAAGGCTAGGGCGCCCCCTTACAGCCCATGCTACTGTATTGGACGTGGTGGAACATTTTCCGGACCTCCGGACCCCTCCGGAATCTTCTGGAAGCTTCCCGGTACAATACCGAAAAAACCCGAACTTTTCCCGGAACCCGAACAACAACTTTCCATATATAAATCTTTACCTCCGGACCATTCCGGAACTCCTCGTGACGTCCGGGATCTCATCCGGGACTCCGAACAACATTCGGTAACCACGTACATGCTTTCCCTATAACCCTAGCGTCATCGAACCTTAAGTGTGTAGACCCTACGGGTTCGGGAACCATGCAGACATGACCGAGACGTTCTCCGGTCAATAACCAACAGCGGGATCTGGATACCCATGTTGGCTCCCACATGTTCCACGATGATCTCATCGGATGAACCACGATGTCGGGGATTCAATCAATCCCGTATTCAATTCCCTTTGTCTATCGGTATGTTACTTGCCCGAGATTCGATCGTCGGTATCCCTATACCTTGTTCAATCTCGTTACCGGCAAGTCTCTTTACTCGTTCCGTAACTCACATCATCCCGTGATCAACTCCTTGGTCACATTGTGCACATAATGATGATGTCCTACCGAGTGGGCCCAGAGATACCTCTCCGTTTACACGGAGTGACAAATCCCAGTCTCGATTCGTGCCAACCCAACAGACACTTTCGGAGATACCCGTAGTGCACCTTTATAGCCACCCAGTTACGTTGTGACGTTTGGCACACCCAAAGCATTCCTACGGTATCCGGGAGTTGCACAATCTCATGGTCTAAGGAAGTGATACTTGACATTAGAAAAGCTCTGAGCAAACGAACTACACGATCTTGTGCTAGGCTTAGGATTGGGTCTTGTCCATCACATCATTCTCCTAATGATGTGATCCCGTTATCAACGACATCCAATGTCCATGGTCAGGAAACCGTAACCATCTATTGATCAACGAGCTAGTCTCCTAGAGGCTTACTAGGGACATGGTGTTGTCTATGTATCCACACATGTATCTGAGTTTCCTATCAATACAATTCTAGCATGGATAATAAACGATTATCATGAACAAGGAAATATAATAATAACCTCTTTATTATTGCCTCTAGGGCATATTTCCAACATCTATATCTAGACAAATCTAAGACAATAATTTTGGGACGGAGGGAGTACTTTATGAACATCAATGCTACCTTTGAAGAGGGTATATTTGCCTCAGTAACTTGTGTTATGGATATTGCGAGTAATCCCTCTACTCTGATGCCTTTGAAGACATGTTCTAGTGTCTTTGTTCACTCATTTCTGTGCGTATATGTAGTCATATATGGAGTATAATATCGAAAATCATCTTATATTTCTGAATGGAGGTAGTAATAAAATATGGTTTCTGTTTGAATTAGAACCAGGTCCGCGGTGGAGATGAAGTTCTCAAAGTCATGCCGTGTGAACTGGAAGACCTGATGATGAGTTCTACTGCTAAACTATCCAGTTGTTGTGTCCTTGTCGCCACGTGTCCTGAACTAGTGTTTTCCTGTAGCTTTGTTGTCAGGCGTGTTCTCGAGGTTGTACTTGACCACAACAATTTCCTGGCTGTGCCTTCGATTACAAAGGGTGTGGTTCTTGTAAAGCTTCCCAACAAATCTGATGCGGCCTGTCTTCATCATCATGTTTATGAGTGGAAAGACCACTCTGTTAGGTTCTCCAAGGTTGACAAGATGGTGATGGTGCATGTAGACATCTCTCACGAAGTCCATGGCCTAGTCAGGTATGCGGGGTTCATCCCGTAGGTCGGTGGCAAGAAATAGTCTGCAGAGTTTAATTAGTGCAACTTTGCTTGTCTGTAGTAAGTACTATTGTGCAGTACTTGATTTGTGTTTGTGAACCTTGTATTGTTTATTAGTACTGCCGCTTTTGGTGTGTGGTCAGTCCTTAGAACGGTCTATGTTAATGTCTGTCCACTCAATTCAGTCTTTATATTTTGATGTATCCAGATCATCTTTTTTGTGAGGACGGTTTATCAATTATGGTTACACTCCAATATCTGTATGCATTGTAGGGTTTATGGCACCCACCAGGATTTCCAGTCCCATGGATGTTCGGTCCATACGATTTGTCATGACCTTTGGACTGTCCTGCTTGTGGGAGTAGGCGGGGCCCCTGCATGCCACCCGTAGTTGGACGATCAATCTTCTATTTAGTACTTCAACATAGTGATTTCCTGGTAAGGATTCACTCGTGTCACATCAAGTAAATCTTATTGATTTACTATCTAAATCTTATTGATTTAATGTCATGTTTTCTTTCTTTTCCTGCAATTTTACGATGCAGGTTTTGCCATGTGACATTCATCACAGAATAAACCGTTTGGTTTTCTCTACGATGGCTATTTTTGCAGGTTTCACTTCTTATGTCGTGTCAGTAATGAAGGCACTGTCCATCACTTATATTACTGGAAAAAATTGGATCAGTCTGTTGTCTGAGTACAAGCTGAATCCCTATGATGAACTGCAGTTTGGTTTAACAAAAACGCCACAATTAGTCCTTCTCGCATTTAAAAGAAATGAAGAAAAAAACTGGATCATGGTCACGGATCCTAGTCAAGTTATAAAGCTGATCATAGCAGACCAGACACGATCGCCGTTGTCTCGCACATCGGTACCACCTTCAGCAACGGGTCGATCACCGGCAGTTGCTCTAGCACTGACAGCGGCAGCAGCTCAGTCTGATCCAGCTGAGGATTGGGCACCGACCGCGTCAGCGGATCAGTCTGATTTACCGGAGGATCGGGCATCGACACCGGCACCTGCTCCGACACGGGCACCAGCTCTACAAGGAGCACCATCTCCGGCAGCAGCGGCGGCTTCGGCACCTGCACCAACACTTGCACTTGCATCTGCTCCGGCCCGTGCAGTTGCACCGGCAACAGACTGGGCTGCAGTTCGCACTTCATATACCAAAGTCCTTACAAAAACCGACATGTCCACCTTCTTGGTAAGCATTGGCCGCCCAAGTGCTTCGTTCTTTTTTCTTTCCATGCTGTTTCACATGATTCACTGTGTTGATCTAACTGTTTGGGTATGTCTTCTTGTTTGCAAACAGAGAATTCCTAGAGCAACGAGGGAGTCGTTCAACAATCCGGGCGACCGCGGCCAAGTTTCTCTTACCATGCGCAGCCTTGGTGTGAATGAACCTGCCCAATATACTGTAAGTACAAAGGATGGTCGCATGATGATTGATGCTAAAGGATGGTCAAGGTTCAAATCTAAATCATATCTTGCGGTAGGGGATGATGTCAAAATCAAACTTTCTCGGCAAGGAGAGCTGGTCCAAATCAACTTTGAAATTCTTCAGTAGCAGCACGCAACTGCTGAACTGATCTATCCTCCAAGAGATTTTGATGTAATAATCTGGCATGGTGAAACGAGTGTCCTGTGTGTATAAGTAGTACGAGAGTATTATTTATCACATGGTATATCGTTGATAGAATTGCAACTCTGATTGCTGGTTAGGAACTGTCGTTCAATTTCATTCCAACAGCTGCCGTGCTTTATTCAATTTTGTGTATTCGCCTTGCGACAGCATCTAAAACCAGCGCCGTACCAATCGCTTGCAATATGAAAAGCGCTGAGGTAGAACACATGGGCCCCCAAACATGCAGGGTGGTCCTGCGGCCTAAAGTCCAGAACCGTGAGCCTGTCTGAGTATTATATTCTCAGCTGAACCCCCATAAAAAAGCTGAACCCCCATAATGCCCGTGCGTTGCACGTAACCTCAAGATGCATTTGTATGAGTATTTTATCTTGTGAGAGAAAAGGATGAACGAGGGAAGGCCTTATTTGCAAATGTGGAGAGGTGTGTGGGTACCTTTTTGCAAAATTGCCATAGTTTCCTTCCTATCCGTCAGACATAAATCGGACGGCCTATATTGCAGGATGGCAGGCACACCATCATCACCAACTCGTCTATACTGTGTTAAAAACAACTCTGTTTTTTATAATTATATATGTTATATATATTCCCCTTGATTTTTCTTATGTATAAAGTTGTGATATAAAAGATTTATATATTTCTTTACAGAGGGAGTATCTCTTTGTCAAAAAATATATTTATGTGTAACTAGTTCCTCCTGTCTTTCTACGTCCTTTCGCTGATATGTGGGGCAACCGGCAACAGGGTCCACGTGCCATATGCACAAATTAGAGTGCACAATTGCACGGTAGACACACCCCGGTCGTAGCACCGCAGTAATGCCCAATGAGCCGTCAAATCACAACCCCCCCCCCTTTCCAGCTTTAGCAGTAAGCTGGACGGACGAAACGGCAATATTTCACTGGGCCTGAATCCCCTTCTCCCTCGTCTGCTTGTTCAGAGAAAACCACCTCTCGGCGATTGCACAGGGTTTTCTCATGGAGAACCAGGTACGAATTCTTCATCCATCCCCGATAAATCCAAGTCCCTTGGTCGCAGGTAATCCTAGGATGGCAGCCGCCGCCGTTGATGCATTTTTCTTCCTACTGAATCTAGTGTGTTTCATTTGCAGTGCCCAAAGTGCGAGTACCCTACAGGTTTCTGCGCCCTCGGCGAGACGCCACACTTGTTCCTTCTCATCCTAACACAGGATTTTGAAACGCGCACAGTATGTTCCTAGAATCCTCTTTTCTATCCGGGAGGGTGGGGTTTTTTTGAACATGTTGTCGACTAATTTGGAAATTTGGATTGCTATATTTGGATAAAAGGTACTACTAGTACGATGGTCAACACTGACGTGAAGGAGGAAGTTATTTCTAGATTTGGATAGGGAATACATTGTGTTCTCATATTATTTTTCCTGCAGTGTATTATTTGCTCTGCCAGAACACATGTACTCAAGATGCTCGGCCTTGCCATAACTGAATACACTAGTTTAATGGTCACAGTGAAGACAAGCCATGGATATAAGTTCGGAGTTGGGTTCATGAACCAAGAAGATCGCTGCTTTTTTTATGGCCGAACTTGGCTAAACTTTCTCAAGTGTTACGGGCTGAAAGTTGGCGCACGAATGTTGATGGAAATAGCAGAACCTGGTCTCATCTTCACTGCGATCTTCCACCCCGACGTCGTTCCAATTGTTCATCCATGTTAGTTTTGTATCTGGTTCTTGCTTGTTGCCTCGATTACTTCTTAATTCACCTATTCTTTCTAACTAATCACAATTTAACTTTAGAAGTAGCAACGGATCTCTCACGAAGATGCTACTTCTAACTAATATTTTCTTATAATTGGTGGCACGTGTAGGTTTTTTCAGATTTAAGCAGGCTGCTCGTTTGTTACTCTGTAATAACTCGGCTGTTACTGATGGCACTGAAGTTGACTGGGTCAACATCCACAAGTTCCTACACTTTATTGATCGTCTTGAGGTCCTTGTGGGGCGTTTCAATGGTGGAAGGCCACGTGGGATATGTGTGCCACTGTTGCACTCGTTGAACAGGTCCAACTGTGTCGAGAAACTTATGGTATGAGCTGTTTTCTATTATATATGTTGTTCATAAGCTATTGCTTATACACAGTTTACAGTTGTGATCTTCTTGAAACAGAAACTGCCCAGTTCTATTGTTCCTATACAGATGCCTGACCATGGTCGGGTCAGACTTGCGCTTGGTCACAACATGATGTTTATGTCGACCTACTCAATTCCCCTTGGAGGTGAAAAGATACTTATTCATGGGTGGTCTCAAATAATGAAGGTCCGTCCATCTTGGAGAACAGGACAAAAGATTATGTTCATGCTTTTCCATGGCTCTAAAGCGAATATCATGTTTATTGACCACATTGCGAGATGAATCCGCTTTCAGAAGGTTGTGGATGCGCGGGGTGGCGCCTGGGCCTTGTCCTGGGGCTTGGCGGCCTCACCCTTGGTTAACTATAGGCAAAGTAGCACTGTTCGAGGCGTGCTTTATAAGGTTGAACCTGTATAAGTACTCATACTGCTTTCAGCTTTGGTTGTTAAGTGCCCCTGCTAGTTTCAGTTAAGGTTGTTAAGTACTCCTGCTGCTTTTACAGTCTGTCGTGTTTCTTCAGTCCTGTTTTCCTCCAGCCACCAAAACCAAACCAGCGCCGGCGGGGCCGCCTGCTTCCGCCTCCCACGGCTGGCTGCGCCTCAGCGCACGCATCGCCGCCCCACCGTCTCCTAAATCGTTAACGCCGACGTCCTCCGCGTGCTTTGGTGCGCTCGCCGCGGTGCCGCCCTCTCGCGTTGTCAACATGGTCAACAAACAATAGGAATCAGCAGAAGTACGTGGAGAGGATGACAGTAGGGGCCCACCACATCAGCGTATGGAAAAATAAAATGCTTCCTCCTAGTGTTTTCCTGACATCTGGGACCCACGACATTGTGAGCGTATATAGTCAATAGACAAGAGAACAACACAAGATCGGCGGACACCTGGGACGTAGCTGCTCGAGCAGTATTTTTTTTGTTATTGTTGAGACAGAGCAGGGTTTGAACTGGGCTGTGGCCTGTCTAGCTGAGGCTTATATTTTATGTTCACCATGTGACCAGCCCAGCTATTTTTTCTTTGTGAAAATGAGCCCAGTTTATTTTTTTCTGAAGAATACCCAATCCAGGCCTACTTATTTTTCTACGCCCTGATGGGCTGCAACTCTTTCAAGACGCCTGCAAATCTTGAAATTAATATGAAATGGGTTGTAAATATAAAAACAGATGACAAATTGGCAATTACTTTATAATTTCTGAATTTTTTCACATTTTCATATTCCTATTTCACTGGGCATTAACCTAATTTAAATATATCTTTAAAGTACTTTAAATCTGGCTCGACATTTCGGTATTAAAAATAGTTTGGAACCCACAGAAATATGCGAAATTGGCCCTGGCCAAACAAAAAAAGACTGCAATAAATTGCATAAGAAGTTGCCATGAGCTATATATAAATTATTAAAAAAAAAGAGGGAGTGGTCTGACTTGTGGGCCTGTTTAGTTGACGCGTATGCAAGATTTTTCTAGTTATTATATACGTAAACAAATGATTCTAGCAGACGTAACCGTTGGATGTCAATCCAATGGCCGTCGTGTTTCTTCAATCTCTGATCTTCTTGCTCCAGCCGCCAAAGCAGCGCCGGCGGGACCACCTGCTCCCGCCTCCCGTGGCCCGCTGTGCTGCCGCGCAGGCCTCAGCGCCCCCTACTATTCCCACCGCTGGCCAGGGCATCCCTCTACTCACCCACACCCCATGTTATTCTGCGGCGACGACGGCCTCACACCGCAGCCGAACCGGTGAACCCTCATACTCCTCTCCGCGCGGGCTTCCACTGCCACGTCTTCCCCGGCTCCGCGTCGTCCCCTTCCTAGGCCTCGCCGTCGTCCACCGCCGTGGTGCTCTCGGCACGGCGTGGTCAATGTGGTCAACGACCGACTTCCATCGGAAGAGTATTCTACGTGGAGAGGCTGACAGCTGGGTCCACGGCAGCCGCAAGGAAGTGCCTCCTTATTACGCGGAAAATAATTATTCCTCCACCTGACAGCAGGGACCCACCGGACGGGCCACCAGTATTTCGCGAAAAAACGCCCCCCCCCCCCCCCCCGCTGTCAGCTCGGACCCACCGGAAGTGCCTCCTTATTACGCACAAAAAATGAATAACCCCTGCTAGCTGGGACCCACCTTGGTGGGAGGCTGACTTGTGGGCCTACAAAGTTGACTGGGACGGAGGCCTTTGTCAACTTTAGTCAATATATGAACGATACTAGCTCCAATGACCGTATGATGTCCATCCAACGGCCGTAGTGCTTCTTCAACCTCTGGTCTTCTTGCTCCAGCCGCCCAAAGCAGCGCCGGTCGTGCCGCATGCTCCTGCCGCCAGTGGCCGGCTGTGATGCCGCGGAGGCCTCACCGCCCCTACTACTCCCACCGCTGGCTAGGCCATCCCTCTACTCACCCACACCCCCTGTTATTCTGCGGCGGCGGCAGCCTCACACCGCAGCCGAACGAGTGAACCCTCATACTCCTCTACGCGTGGGCATCCACTGCCGCGTCTTCCCCGGCTCCACATCGTCCCCTTCCTAGCCTCGCCGTCGTCCACCGCCCTGGTGCTCTCGGCGCGGCGTGGTCAACGTGGTCAAGGAACGACTTCCATCAGACGTGGACTGTACGTGGAGAGGCTGACAGCTGGGTCCACGACCGCAGCAAGGAAGTGCCTCCTTAGTACGCGGAAAATAATGATTCCTCCACCTGACAGCAAGGACCCACCGGACGTGCCACCGTATTTCGCGAAAAAAATGTTTCCCCCCTGACTGCTGAGACCCACCAGCTACATCTTTGCACGCAAGGAAGTGCGTCCGAAAAAAAAAACGATTCGCCCCCCTGACTGCTGGGATCCACCAGCTACATCTTGCACGCAAGGAATTGCCTGACAGTCGGGACCCACCTGGTCGAAGCGTACGTAGCGTTGTCATTCTGGTCGCGAACGTGTACGTACATACTGGTGGATGTAGAGGCGTGCACGTGTCGTAGTAGAGGCGCGCACGTAGCATGTACACGTACGTACAGCGGCCAGTGTGCAAGAAAGAAAATACGGCCACGTATGTGTACATACGGGCGGGGTCTCGAACGCCTACTCGCGCATACGTACGGCCAGGGCTCGCGTACATGGCTGGGTCGGAATGGAGAAACAACATCATTGTCGTGTTCATGGGGAGCCAACCGGCTGGGTCGGAACGGAATGCGTCATTGTGTTCATCGGGAGGGCTTGGACGGTACAGGCGATGGAAACGAGGCCTGGCGTACCGCAGAACGGAGGAAACGACCTTGTGTTCGAACGGCCATGTTCTAAATGGGATCATGTTCATCGGGAGGGGTCTGGCGTACCGCAAAACGGAGGAAACGGACCTCCTACGGTCGAAACAGGGGTCCTGTTGATCGGCAGCGGTGTGGCATACCGCAAAACAGATGAAACGGACTTGTGTTGGAGCGCTAAGGTCGAAACGGGGGTCCTGTTCATCGGGAGGGGTGTGGCGTACCGCAAAACGGGACTCCACGGGATACTGTTCATCTCCACCGTCAACCTCCTCCAGCCTCCACGGGCTACCGTCGACCTCCTCCAGCCTCCACGGGCTCCTATTCATCCAGCCTCCACTTCGCGCTACTCCACCGGCTACTGTTCAACCACCCCTCCACGGGCACCCCTCCACCGTCTACTGTTCATCCAGCCCTCCACGGGGTCGTTCTGTTCATCCAGCCCTCCACGGGGTCCTGTTCATCCAGCCCCAACCGGCTCGATCCATCGGGGTCCTGTTCATCCAGAGGCAACACCACCGCTCACTGTTCATCCAACCCCCCCCCCCCCCCGCCCGCAACACTCACTGTTCATCCCAGAGGCAGCATCGATCGGCTTCAGTTAGCAGCAGTAGCGAAGGAATCACTCGATCGGGTTCAGTTAACAGCCATCGATCGATCGCTTGGGTTCAGTAACGCGTAGCCTGCAGTGCAATCGCTCGGGTTCAGTTAGAGCCCAACGCCTCGCACACACGCGTGTACGTGTACGAGAGAAACGCGCATCGCTCGGCCTCCGACCACCCAACGTAACTGGGAACTCCCCGAAATTTTCCTCGCCGTCGCTTCTACCATGGTTTTTCCGTCATGGACGACCCAAAGAATGTCATGCAGTTGCGTCTCCGGCCCGCCCAGGACGAAAAGCCCATTTTCTGTCATGATTTGTTGTCATAGAAGTAGGAGCCCACCACATCTATGATGATACCGGGTTTTGTCACAATTATCATCATAGAAGTGTCATAAGTATGACAGAAAAAAGTTTTGTTCGGCCCAAAATGTCACGGGTGTGTCTTTTTTTGTAGTGACTGCCGCCGCACTTCTACCGGCGATCGACGTGGCCCCCGCGGGCAGCCTCTGGTTCAGCCGCCTACTTCGTCGTCCACCTCTTCGTGTTCGTCCAGCACCAGCTCATCGTCAGCGCCGCCGTTATCTCCCCCGACCACTTCATCTACTCCGACAACCGCAGTCGACATTGGAACCTTCTACCCACGTCAACTGGCATGGCAACTGTCGGAGTCCTTCTTTGCTAGCTCCCACGACATGGCATATAACTTGTATGGGTCCCTGTTTACGCATGTCCGATGCGTGCCTTCGTCCATGACGTGTCCTGGTGCGGTGCCTTGTCAACATCAACTTCGTCCGTCTATGCATGCCCGGTGCTGGCAACACTGACGCATGTCTTAGTCCACGACGTGTCCCCGGGCTTGGCGAAACAGGTGTGACACCACGTTAACACCTTCTTCCCTGGCACACCACTTCCGAGTGCCCATAACTAACTCGGCGCTTCCTTGCGCCTGTGGCTCCATGTTGACTACTTCGACATCGGGCACCCCGACTCGACATCGACCATGATGTCCCTTGCACGGCTACCTAGACAACGGCTAGACCACCTTTCGCTCTCGGCTACGTCGACAACGGCACAAAGGGCTATCGCCTTGCTTGACCAACCTGGTTTTCACTCCAGCCACGACTTCCGCGATGCATCGACCGTTACGACAGTGGGGGGATGTCCGTCGGCTTACCTTTAGATTCTTCTCCAGTCTCACCGTCTATGTTGCTACCTTGTAATCGCGGGGGGATGTTGAGTATCGTGATTATTATGAAGTATATGATAGACTAGGATTTATTTCTACCTTGTCTTGTACTCCAAGTTTGTTGGAAATATGCCCTAGAGGCAATAATAAATGGTTATTATTATATTTCTTTGTTCATGGTAATTGTCTATTGTTCATGCTATAATTGTGTTATCCGGAAATCGTAATGCATGTGTGAATACATAGACCACAACGTGTCCCTAGTAAGCCTCTAGTTGACTAGCTCGTTGATCAACGGATAGTCATGGTTTCCTGACTATGGACATTGGATGTCATTGATAACGGGATCACATCATTAGGAGAATGATGTGATGGACAAGACCCAATCCTAAGCATAGCTCAAAGATCGTGTAGTTCGTTTGCTAGAGCTTTTCCAATGTCAAGTATCTTCTCCTTAGACCATGAGATCGTGCAACTCCCGGATACCGTAGGAGTACTTTGGGTGTGCCAAACGTCACAACGTAACTGGGTGACTATAAAGGTACACTACGGGTATCTCCGAAAGTGTCTGTTGGGTTGGCACGGATCGAGACTGGGATTTGTCACTCCGTATGACGGAGAGGTATCTCTGGGCCCACTCGGTAATGCATCATCATAATGAGCTCAATGTGACTAAGGAGTTAGTCACGGGATCATGCATTGCGGTACGAGTAAAGAGACTTGCCGGTAACGAGATTGAACAAGGTATTGGGATACCGACGATCGAATCTCGGGCAAGTAACATACCGATTGACAAAGGGAATTGTATACGGGATTGATTGAATCCTCGACATCGTGGTTCATCCGATGAGATCATCGTGGAACATGTGGGACCCAACATGGGTATCCAGATCCCGCTGTTGGTTATTGACCGGAGAGGCGTCTCGGTCATGTCTGCATGTCTCCCGAACCCGTAGGGTCTACACAATTAAGGTTCGGTGACGCTAGGGTTGTAGAGATATGAGTATGCGGAAACCCGAAAGTTTTTGGAGTCCCGGATGAGATCCCGGATGTCACGAGGAGTTCTGGAATGGTCCGGAGGTGAAGAATTATATATAGGAAGTCCAGTTTCGGCCACCGGGAAAGTTTCGGGGGTTATCGGTATTGTACCGGGACCACCGGAAGGGTCCCGGGGGTCCACCGGGTGGGGCCACCTATCCCGGAGGGCCCCATGGGCTGAAGTGGGAAGGGAACCAGCCCTTAGTGGGCTGGGGCGCCCCCCATGGGCCTCCCCCTGCGCCTAGGGTTGGAAACCCTAGGGTGGGGGCGCCCCACTTGACTTGGGGAGGGGGGGGTTCCCCCCCTTGGCCGCCCCCCCCATAGATGGGTTCTTGGCCGGCGCCCGCCCCCCTCCCAGGGGGCCTATATAAAGCGGGGGGAGGGAGGGCAGCAATACCACAGCCCTTGGCGCCTCCCTCCTCCCCTGCAACACCTCTCCCTCTCGCAGAAGCTTGGCGAAGCCCTGCCGAGATCCCGCTACATCCACCACCACGCCGTCGTGCTGCTGGATCTCCATCAACCTCTCCTTCCCCCTTGCTGGATCAAGAAGGAGGAGACGTCGCTGCTCCGTACGTGTGTTGAACGCGGAGGTGCCGTCCGTTCGGCACTCGGTCATCGGTGATTTGGATCACGGCGAGTACGACTCCATCAACCTCGTTCATTGGAACGCTTCCGCTCGCGATCTACAAGGGTATGTAGATGCACTCCTTTTCCCTCGTTGCTAGTATACTCCATAGATGGATCTTGGTGATGCGTAGGAAATTTTAAAATTCTGCTACGATCTCCAACAAAGTTGACCATGTACTCCTGTATATATGTCCATGAGGCTCAAGCAATAAATCAATAATTTCACCAATCCCTCTCTATTCCCTCTTACACGGCCGACGGCAAAGAGAGCAGAGACGACGACAGGGAGGCAGGACACGGCGGATCAGGAGGACTCCTGGAGACGGGGCTAGCGGCGGCGCTCCGACTGCTACTCGCCTCGACCTCTTCTATTCCTAAACTAGATAATTGATGGCGCGCGTTGCAGCGCCCGTCTCTTTGTACTATGAAATGTTCGGAGTTGATGCCTTAGAATATGTTTAGAGTACTACCATAGCTTCTGTAGGTTAAAATTCAGGGAAACTAAGGTCGAAGGGTTTGTGTAAACAATCTCGACACGAACAAAACAAATATCACAAGAGAAAGCTTCAACAATAAGAACTGAGATCTCAACAGAAATCTTAGATATTTGCATTTCCAAAATCATGGCCATCATAAGAACCAAATTTTGTTACCGATTACAACCTTGGAGAACACAATGCCAACCATAATACTTACAAAAATTGTGGTGCATCACATTCTCAAAGATGAAATGATACCCAACTCAAAAAAATGATAGATACAATATGAGATATTAGAATTAAGTAGCACCATATTGCATAACTTGGAGATGGGATCCACAATCTGACCTACAAATCAGCATGCATTGTTATCAAGAGTAAACTCGTGATGGTGGTTCATAGTAAAAAAAACTCAGAATGGCGATGATAGCATCATAAGTTTAAGATGCTGATAGACAGAGTATACTGTGTTATATAATTCGCTGACTCCAGCATATATAGCCATTGGTTTTCATTCAATTGCTCAAGCTCGGGAGAGGGAAAGAAAAATGCAGGAAAACAGCATAGGGGCGCGTTGCCTCGCCCATCCATTTTTACAATATAATACTCCCTCCGTCCCAAAATAAGTGACTCAACTTTGTACTAACTTTAAGTGATTTATTTTGGAACGGAGGAAGTAGTATAGAAGATCATACATATATTTTTATTTTACTTATAGGGAAGGAGATCCTACATTATATTGTATAACCTAAGAGGTAATTTGATCAGTTTGCAATGAAGTATACTGGTGGTAATCAAAGAGGTAGTTTGACCAGATTGCTATAAAGTAGTGCGCCTATAGGATTTTTTTTCTTCTGCTTAGGTCTAGTGGGCTTCAAGTTGGTTTGAGCTTACGCCTGAGTTATAGAGTTTTCAGTTAGGACGGCTGATGGTAAAATATGTGTGTTGTGAGCTTGCGGCCACCATTTAAATATACACAAAACACTGAAAATGTAGAGAAATGTTATCTAACCCATTGCTATATTTTTTCTATTTTTTTAACTTTAGAACGCAATGCTAAAGACATAAAGTTATGTGACTACAAATGTGACAGCAAAAATAACACTCTAAATCCAACATAACCAGTTACAAGCACAACCTTTGTTAAACATTACTGAAGTCATAGGTATAACTATGACACCATCACCGAAACCACATAGTTATAATGTAAGACACCCATGGAGGAGCATGGCACACCTACTCTTTCAGACTGTATCAAAGGTATAAAGTTTGGCATCATGTTGTATTTTTTTTTTGAACAAATGGCATCATGTTGTAAGCATTTCGAGGATCACCTGAATGAATCACGACATTATCACTTTTAAAAGGAAGACCTCAAAAAGAGAATATATTACTAATAGATGCATGTGGGAAAAAAAATCTCATCATCTTACCCGGCTTACATGTATTTTCACCCATTATTCATCAGCTCGTTTAGTATATCAAAAGAATCCTGCTCGCTAACAGTCGTTGTCAACAAAAGCAACATTGTACCTCTGCTTGATTACCTGAAATCATGCATGTTGTTAGATTCTTGAGAAGTTTCTAAACTATAAGTTAGAAAATGCACCACCAAACCAAAAGCTCGGCAGTTCTTTGATCATTTGGTTGAATAACTGATAAGATCTAAAAGTTGGATCAATTAACTCACTGTTGTATCCATTTCTAGAACTATTTATTATGTTTGTGCATAATACATATTTTCCTTTCTTAGGACTATCTTATCTTTAAGGAAGGCTATGACACACATGTTTTATGATTTTTTTCATGAAATGGTGAAGGTAGTACGCTCAAGAGACACCGATAAAGTCATGGTTTACTTATCATGACTCCTAAGCTTATGGCTGAGTGCATGAACTCATTTCACACCGATTTTCGGACTATTACAAAAGTTGTCACAGGCAGGTCTGAGTTCTGAACCCCCTTGGTGGTCGGCATGCCACTGCCACACATGCTAGCGCCTCATTGGTCTTGTTTCTTTTTTGATAGTTGGAGCGAGTTAAAATACACGTTCCTAATACTTCCGATCTAGTTATAATTGTGTAATCTGTACTTCATCTTCTTGCAATAATCCGCACAGACAACCTCTTTTTTTCAGAGAGAGAGAGGGAGAATTGACTATTTGGGGGCTCACCCCACTGCCAAACTTGATAACCAAAGTACTGAAAATAAAGATTATACAACATGTTGAGGCCAGAGAATTGTAGGAGTGTGCTTACTCTAGAGCCGGCAAATGGTGTGAAATATGAATCGTCGGCAATTAAAACGTCAACAAGCTTCATTTATTGTTCGATACGGAGCAACAATATAATCTTTACTATTCGATATGGACCAACAATATAATCTTTACTGTGTGATACGGTCACTTCAGGAATTGTAGGAATGTCATTTGTGCATCTGCTTCATACACAACAACAATATAATCTTTAATGTTCGATACTTGAACTGAATATTGCGTGCTTTATTACAATATACGCAAGTCAACCAAACAATATTCTCTCTCCTCTTAGATTAACATTACATGGAATTTGCATGTGTACCTGGATTAGCTAAGAAGCTATTTTGGTGGACTACTGATAACAGTCGAAAGCAGCGCGTGAATGCCCAACTGCTTCATGTTCATTGGCACACTAAAGAATTTACTTTAGTAACACGAATGATGGCATGCTTAGGATCCAGGTAATAATAGCATGAACCGAAAATAAATGCATTGGAAAAGCAAGAGTTAGCTCCTGCACCACTCAAACGACCCACTGTTGCTACCATATCAAAATAACCTCGACTTGAAGTTACCTGAAGAGCTAATTTGTGAGCAGCAGAGGGGAAGGTGTAACCTGGAAGTTACAGGGCATGGATTTTCAGATGTGAAACAGTCCCTATATCCACTGTAACTCCCACAAAATTTTGGGACAACAAGAAAACATGTATCAAATTAACATTTGCCATGCACTAACATTGATACTCCCGTGATATATACTTAGAAAACAAAGAGGTAGATAATTCTGCATGTTGTGCTAAACTTCTACCTTGTGTCCTCTAGAATCTGAACCAGAGGCAGCAATTCTGTACAAGACAGTTCGTCCCATCAATTATGGAATTGGCGCAATCGGGTTCGACATGGATGGATCTGCACAATATGGAGTTTGAAAGAAAGATCGAACCTGCAGTAAGAAGGTGACATGGGTAGTGGAGGATCTCGCCGCGCGGGAGCCACCGCCGCCGCCGTAGTCTCAGGCCCACATCATCATTTCCTCTCCTCAGCTCCATTGGGAAAGTCGCCGCCGCCGTTGTAGACTCATGTCGGCCATGGTCATGCTCGTCGCCTCTCCATAGCACATCAATCTATACTAAGAGCACCTGCATTCAGTTGGGAGTAGAGAAATCAGCATCAATAAAAGACGAATCCCAAATTCGATGGAGAATGACCTTGGAGAAGACAAAGCAGAGAAGTCCAAGCAGCAAAAGGGGGTGTGGATTGAACAGCCGGACGAAGGAGACTATATGGAAGCGAAACAGCACAGATCGAGATGGTAGCTGACCTGCAATTATCCGTCGCGGGCGAGTGGCGTACAACCCGCGTCATTAAAGTCTTGTAGCTTCGATCTACAGCGACGCTCACTTCTCCCTCACAGATCCTCTCACCCGAGCCGCACGGACCAGGTGCAACCTTGGACTGGCGAGGCATGACGCGCTCACCTCGTATACCGCTTCGCGATTGTTTTTATTGCCAGCGAAGTGGCCAAGGGAAATTGGATGATACAGGCCCAACAAGCCCGAACGGCAGCAGATCGCCGATTTTGTCGTGGGAGCATCGTCCCAGTTTGTTTACCGCTCCCGAAGGGGTCGAAGGTGCATCCGACGGTCAAGATAGCCCAGGACTGCCGATCTGATGATAGAAAACGGTGATAGTCTGAGAAGGTTGGAAGAGTGCTCGGTCAAGATAGCCCAGGACTGCCGATCTGATGGTAGAAAACGGTGATAGTCTGAGAAGGCTGGAAGAGTGCTCGGCTGTAATGTTTGTAAATAGCCACAACCCACTAGCCGTGTTTTCTAAACATGCAATTATGCCACATGAGCATATCATGCACACAAGTCATAAATTACATTGTTTTTGCATTACTCTAATCAATTCATGCATATTACTCATAAGTTATGTTTTGCATTAGATTTTATATTCACAGTATATGTGTTAGTCACTTGCACCATACCTATGTAGTTCACCTTCACATTTTTATTTGAAATGACATTCTTTTAACTGCAATTAATTTCTTTTTCTCTTTTTATAACCTTTGTATTCATTTTCATTTTAAAGCTAATATTCTCTTCCCATTAGTTATAGATGTTTCTGTAGACTAGGTATATGCTCGTGCGTAGCTACGGGAGTCAGACAATTTTCAGTGCCACAAGAGTTGCTAGGGGATCAGCAGACAATACAAATCCGTACAATCTTGAGAATATGCTGGTTTGAGCCACGATTAAGTGGCATAAGCATCAATTTTGCATTGCAACGCCAAATCAAGCATGAACATAGGACATGAAACGCCATGATAGACAAGTTCAACTTAAAAGAAGCAAATTCTCGTATAAGAATGCAACATCTAGAAAGCAGTAGTGCACCATAATCACATAGTTTGGCGTTTTGGAGCTCGGGCTGCATGAAGCTCCTTTTTTGAAACATGCATAAATCACCTTTCAAAGTTTCAAAAAATTCTAAAAACAATCCCAAAATGCGTCAATTCACAAGCTGCACAAAAATGTGAAAATTGTTGGTTTTAAAATCACCAATTTATCTTTTTTGTGCTGGCGTGTCCGGTGTATTTTGTCATGAAAATTTGCACGCCTTCACTATACATCTGTATGGTACTGTAGATTTTTTTTTTCAGATTATTTGTAACAATGAAACATTTTTCACATGGCTTCTTAGGCATTTAGACAATCAATATTTCATTCGTAGGGTATCAAGTTCCCCTCCGGTGCCCCTGCCCCATCCACCTCCCATGCCACAGCTCCGGCTGCCGTGGCCGCCGTTCCCCCTCCCCTTCCACCACACACGCATCCTGCCTCGGCCACCTTCCATGATCTCTTCCCATGGAATGACTCCCCCACTGCCAAGGCCCTGCAGGCGGCGCTTGGGGTTGGTGACGCCATGGGCGACGACTTCCAGGCGCAGGTATGGCGGTGCCTCTCCAAGCACATCAACCTGCGCCGCCACGAGCCTCCATGCTTCCTCTCCGTGCACGTCCATCATTCATTGCTCGACCTCGACGAAGAGCTTGTGGCCATCCTCATGCAAGCTTGCCTGGGTGGCAACGCTCCAGCTTTCCCGGTGGCTCGCCTCCACGATGAGCTCTTTCAAATCACCGTCTCTGACATGCGTATCGTTCGAGCCCTCATCGCCGAGCCCATGCTCGTTGACACAACTCACTCCATCTAGTTTCTTCCATTTCCACCGCCTCCACCCACTCATCAGCCATCCATCCACCAAAAAACAATCTTGGACATCGGTGACCGCTTTGGCCACGCAGATGCATTCTTGCGTTCTCAGCTCGGGTTCCTCCCCACGCCCGGCGTCGACTTCTCACGCAACATTCTCGATCTGTTCTCCTCCAAGGTTTTCACCCCCCCCCTAGCCTCGGCCTCGCCAATCAGAATCATCTTCTTCGTCCACAAGGCTGACTTCATGGTTGACGAAACTGTCGTGGCCACGCTTCTCTCGTTCCGTTTTGGTGGAGCTCCGCGTTTTGTCTCCGTTGAGCGCCTTTCAAACGCGGCATTCACTGCGTCGGTCTCTTCACGTCACGTAGCCACGCTCATGGCTGCCTGCTCTCCAATTGTTGCTCCTCGCATGTTCGCCACCATCACCGTGGCGCCGCATGAGACGTCGGCCATGCGTGCTGCGCCGGCGGCCTCGCCGCTCGTGGCATCGGCGGTGCCCCCTTGCCTCGTCGTCGCCTCACCCCCACGCTCTCCCCCGTGCATGTCCTCCATGTAGGCGGGACCCGCCATCGACAACGGTCGTCTGCCACCTGGGCCTCCTGCGACTTCCTCAGCGCTCATCCCCCCGCGGTCGCATGCGAAGGTACGACCGTTCCGGCCTGGGATTTCGTTCAATAAGCTGATTTTCTCTAAGTACCACTGCCTTGTCACCACACCCACCACATGTCTAGCTCATAAACCAACCATTCCCATTTGGGTTGTTTTCTGCTCCAAGTCGGTTTGCGCTAATGAAACTCTGATTAACAATGCTTTAGACCACCAGTTCTCTTTTCAACGTGTCTTCCACGCGGTCACGCTCGCTCCGAACTTGTTTTTAGTGCATGTGTTCTCGGTCAACGTATGAAGTGAAGTCCTCCATTGCGCGCCATTAGAGTTTTCAAATTTTGAACTTCAGCTCTTTGACTCGTTTGACCAAGCATCACAAACAGTGTGATCGGTACCATTACCAATTGTGTTTGAACCGGACTCCATTGACCCGTGCTCACCCGTCCTGCCTATCCACTACACGTCCTTGCTTGGACCGCACCCGTCAACTAAAATAATCCCACAAGATCTCTCTCAACTGTCCACAGGGATTCACCACACTGTTCCATGCGCGGATTCCCCTGCTACTGCATCGGTTGATCACAATGCACTCGATGGTCATGGACACGTGTTCCTCTCAACCAGCTCGGCCTCTCCCATCGCGTCTCTCCGCATCCTTTCTCCAGAAAGAAAACAAGACAGTGTAGACGGCTGCGCTGTACCCCCCATCGGCCTTCCCATTTCTTTAAACGATATGGCTCTAGACTGCCCTCTCCCACGCTCTCCATCTGCTATCGCTGCCTGCTTGGTCCCACCGGAGTCGCCACAGCTGCCCACCGGTCGACTGTTGGGGCTGCTCGATTTCCCAAATGCTCATGCTCACTCAATATCTTACCCTACCGTCAATGATTCGCGGGACCCAGCAACCCCCTCCCGCTCGTTCTCACCGCACGATAAAACCAACGCATGCATGCACACGCATGCGCCCATCATCACGTCTACTCTACCACCTGCCTCCCCTACCTCCATCAGCCTACTCACCGCCCCGTCCCATCAGCTCCATCCCGAGATCGCCATTAACCAGTGCCACGCTCCTGCGCGCTGCTGCCAGCCCTGCGAGCTCTTCGGTCTCCACGCCGCTGTAGAACCCGCGCTCCTACCGGGAGGTTTTGCTCAGCTCCCCGCCTCGGGTCTCTGCATCCTCCCCCTCCCATCCATCGGCCCCTCCGGCCTATAAATCCTCCCCTCCCCAGATGGCCAGCCTCAAACACATCCACCACCATTACAGCCGCAAGAAAAACACTAGATGCTTTCAGTGCCTTGCCAGTGACCACACTATCTCTGACTGTCGCGACCCCGTCCGCTGCTCTCGCTGCTGGTGCTCCGGCCACCGGAGTTTCAGGTGCAAGGCTGTCCGCTTTCTTCCTTTCTTCCCTACTATGCCCCCTCTCCACGTATTAACCCGGCTTTTGTGCGTCCACCCTGCAGCACCATGGCGCACACGACGGGCACCCACACCGCCTCCGGCTCGTCGGCAGGTTCCAGGCTCTCCGACGGCGCACCAATCTGGTTCGGCTCCAACTGCGTCCTCACCAACGACCTTCCCCCATTCCGTCTCCCGCTCATCTTCGGGCAACGCTCCTCCTCGTCTTCGCCCCCGGCGCCATCTTTCGCTCTGCCTCCCCCTACCCCCGCCACCGCCCCCACTTCAGCTTCATGCTACTCTCCGCCGGAGCCTCACATCCCTCTCCTCGTCCCACCAAGCTGCCTCGTTCGCCAAGTCGACAACCTAGCCTACGTTCACCTAGCCACACCCATGCACAACCCTTTCAGATTCATACGACAGGCTATCGCCCACCACCGTAACAACCCTACCTTCGGCCTCACTTCCTCCGCACGTGGCGCCGCGCGTCTTTCCTTTGCCAACGCAGAGGAGCGCCTCGCGGCCACTGGCCATGAGCCTATCCACCACGAGGGCAATACCCTCTTCTTCGAGCGGCCTGAGCACACTGACAACAGATCCATGGCCATCTTCATCCACATGGCTGAGATCGAGGCTTTCGATTATCCCGATGAGCTCTGGCACCCTGAGGGGGAAGAGTACTTCTTCTCACATCTTGGAGACTTTGTGTCCGCCGACCAGCACTGCTTCCAGGGTGACCACTCTAGCGTTCGTGCTCTCGTCATGGTTTCCCGCGACTTCATCCTTCCCCCCTGCCTGATGGTGCGCCTGCCTGACAACGACGTCGTCGTCGTCAAACTGGAGAGCCACGCGCTCTTCCGTCATGGCTCAGGCGCCTCGCCTTTCTCCTCAGAGGACGGCGATGACGCCTACCTCTCCTCCCAGATATCCAACCCATGCATGTCCCCCACCACCACTAGACAGATCCGAAACATAGCTACTGCCATGTCCCCTTTCGCATGCACGCCGGAGTCTCCCTCGGGCCCTCCTCCAACTCCTACTACGGCGACTCCACTAGACGGCATCCCTATCCTTGCTGTCATGGCCGACGGCATGCCTGTCACCATGCTTGTCCATGCTCCATGGTCTCCTCCCGTCTGCTCCCCTACACCAGCCCAACAGCTTGCACGATCGCGCCCCTACCGCCCCTTTCTCGCATTGCCAGCTCCCCCCATCCAGCTCATCTGCCACCTCCAACGTCCCCTCCCCTCTCCACTCCTGCACCTCCAGCGCTTCCCCTGCCGGTGGTTCCAGCCGACCCGCCTCTTGACCTGCCTCCGGAGCCTACGCACGAGTGCCTGGCCAGGCGCATCAGCAGGCGGGCCAAGATGGCTGCCGACTCCGGTGTCAAAGCCAGACGCAGCGCTCGTCTGGCAGAAATCGAGCCGCCAAACTACTCCTCCATGACTGCAAAGGCCATGCGTTCCAAGGCAAAGAAACTCGACCTCTCATCTGTATCGAAGGATCTCTCAGACGCACTGATCCATGCTCGTCTCTGCGATGAGGCTGGGTTCATTGATGACTCTGCTCGCGGTCCTGCCTCGCCTGAGGATCTTGCAGCTATTGCTGCTGCCTGCGGCGCTCCGCCTGAGATGGCGGCTGACATCGCATCAGGCTCCGGTGGCCTGGGATCGCCATGATGTGTTCTCCTCTCCTCAGCGGCCACTCGTGTGGCGGCCCTCGCTGGCCATGTATCCGGTGCGTCGCACCCTACTGTAGTTGCTATGTTAAGGTTAAGCTAGCTGTAATGGTGCTCATGACTACTTCTGTCAGTTTGTCTCACTGTATCTCGACCCTGGATGGTTGTTTGTTAGGTCACTACCCCTATGTAAGGTGCTGGTTCAAGTTTCCATTATGAAAACGAAACCTACTCCATCGTGTCTCGGAATGTTCGCGGGTTAGGTGAAAATGACAAATGTGCCAATGTGTTCTCTGAAATTAACCACTTGCGCCCATCAATCGCTCTACTCCAAGAAACTAAGCTACAAAAACCGGATACAATCAAACTGCGATCTATCTTGCCACGATTCCTCGACTCTAACAACCACCTCGACGCAATCGGATCTGCGGGAGGAATTCTTTCGGCCACTAACTCACGTTGCTTTACGCTTCTTAATTGTCAACACACGCGTTTTACATCTACCTTAACTCTCTCATGCCTTGCCTCGCCACACAACATCCTTATCACAAACGTCTATGCCCCCTCGCAAAGGGATCTAAAACTAGAATTCCTTGACGAACTTAAACAGCTCGAACCACCACCTCAATCTCCCTGGCTCCTAATCGAAGATTTTAACCTAATCCGCTTCCCTAATGAAAGAAACAACAACAATTTTCGACGACCTGAGGCCGACGCCTTCAATGACACCATTGATCAACTTGCACTCCTAGAGCTCCCTCTTCTCGTCCGCCAATTTACTTGGTCAAATAAAAGGATGTCACCTACGCTAATACACTAGATAGAGTTCTTATCAACCTGTCTTGGGATGCTCTATTCCCCAACTCGCACCTTACTTCTCTTACTCGATTCGCCTCTGATCACGTACCACTCCTGGTTACTATATCCACAACCATTCCTTCTTCCCGCCTTTTTCGGTTTGAACGCTACTGGACTTCCTTCCAGGCCTGCAGAAACATCGTGCGCAACAGCTGGCGGCCCAATGTTCAAAATCATCATGGGCTTCCCGCGGACTCAACTGCTTCTCTTGCTCAAAACATTAAAAAAACACGACCGGCCCTAAAATCTTGGGCCAAAGCCCTGCAGCCCATCCACCAACGGGAAGCAAATTGCAAACTTGCAATCCAGGCTCTTGACCTAAACGAGGAAGTTGCACCTCTCTCCCTGCTCGAACAGAAACTTAGACTTACTATTTTCAACCTGCTACAACGGGCTATCAAACAAAAAATCGCCTTCTGGAAACAGAGGGGTAAGATCAGGGGTGCCGTTGATGGCGACGAAAACACTAGGTTCTTCCACGCCTCTGCTACTCAGCGATCACGATCAAATAAAATCCCAATGCTTATACACAACAATTCGGAAGTCTTCTTGCACGAACAAAAAGCTGACATCTTAAAATCTTATTTCCAACAACTCATCGGGACCACAAAAAATGCTACCTGGAACTTTAGTTTGCTACAGCTTTACCCCTCACCTCTACCTCAGCTTCGTGATCTTGCACAACCATTCTCCCACGACGAAATCCATCAAGCCTTTCTCACCATGAACGCCAACGCCAGCCCTGGACCGGACGGATTTGGACCCATCTTCTTTAGAAAATTCTGGAATGAAATCAAACACTCCATCCTCCCGTTCTTTTCTGCCTTCCACGATCAAACAACATCGCTCGATCGCTTCAACCGTGCCTTCATGGTTCTCCTCCCAAAAACCCAGGCTCCAACCTCTCCAGACGCTTTTCGGCCAATCTCTCTACAAAACTGCACCCCAAAAGCCGTATCCAAGGTTCTCACAAACAGAGTTAAACCCCTCATCCCACTGCTCATTCATTATGATCAAACGGGCTTCCTGCACGGACGCAACATCGCCGAAAACTTCATTTATGCTGCTAATATCCTCAGCGCTTGCCACACAAGAAAAGCCCCGACCATGGTCTTCAAGCTTGATTTCAGGAAAGCTTTTGACTCCATATGCTGGTCCTCCCTCATTGAAATCTTACAAGCTCGGGGGTTCCCTCCCATTTTCTGCTCATGGGTCCAAAACATCCTGCACACTGGCAAAACGGCTATTCTCCTAAATGGCAATCCGGGGTCCTGGATCCAATGTAGGTGTGGCCTCCGGCAAGGTAACCCCTTCTCGCCATACTTGCTCATCATTGTTGCAGATGTTCTTCAACGACTGATCGCGAAGGCTTTCCAAACGAACGTATTATGCCACCCGCTCCGACCAAACAAACCACCAGTGACACTTCAATACGCTGATGATACTCTAATAATTGTTGCTGCTAGCGACGACGCTACCACAACACTCAGAAACACTCTACACGATTTCGCCCCTGCAACTGGGTTGGTTATCAACTTCCAAAAAACTGCACTTCTCACCATTGCCATGGATACCTCCACTCAAAACAAGATCGCTGCAGCTATCGGGTGTTCTTTATCCTCCTTTCCGTTAATCTACCTAGGTCGCCCTCTCTCCCTACCAAACTGCCACTCTCTGCTTTCGACCCGATCATCGACAGCTTTCGAAAATTCCTCTTCGGTTGGGTAGCGCGGCTGCTCTCCCGTGGTGCTCGACTGACTCTGCTGACTGCAGTCCTAGACTCATTAACCGTTTATTTCATGTCCGTTTTTCGCCTACCTAAGTCGATCATAGTCAAACTCGACGCCATTCGGCGGGCGTTCTTCTGGTCCAACGAGGCAACTTGCACGGGTGCGAGCTGTTTGGTCGCGTGGAAAAATGTTTGCAAACCTAAAGAACTCGGTGGTCTAGGCATTAAAAATCTAGAAATTCAGAACCGCTGCTTGCTTATGAAATTCTCATTCAAAATTTTGCAACACCCAAACGTCCCTTGGACGCAGTGGTATCACCACCAATACCCACTTGGCATCGCAGCAAAAACTTCAAGGCCCTCTTTTCTTTGGAAAATTATCAACAAAAACCTACCACTCCTAATTGAGCACTCCTTTGTGATCACCTACAATGGCCTATCCACCTTTTTTTGGCTAGATAAATGGCTTTTACAGTCGCCTCTCCACAAAGTTTTCCCACACCTTTACTCACACTCCATTGATGACAAGGTTTTAGTGGCTACAGTTTGGCAAACCAGCTTATTAGCGAACCCGCGGAACCGTCTGTCTAATGCTGCTGCTCGTGAGTTGGATTGTGTGCTGTTGCTGTTGCAGGATTTCCAACAGGTTGACCGACCCGATGAACGGTCCCTCACCCACGGGCTTTCTTTCTCTGCCAAGAACGCCTACTCCTCCATTGTTGCTGATGATTCCTTCGACCCTCACCATGACTTTGTCTGGGCTTCCAAGGTCCCAATCAAGGTCAAGATCTTCGCATGGCTTCTCCTCCGCGCTCGGCTAAACACGAAAGCCAACATGTTTCACAAGCACATTGCTCAATCAGCAGCATGCCCTCGTTGTCAAGATCCGTATGAGGATGCTCTCCACCTCATCTCCAACTGCTCTTATGCGGCACAAGTTTGGTCTTCCTTGGGGCTGCACCTCCCTTGCTGCTCTCCACCAACACCCACCGATTCAGGGCCTCAACCCCAACATCTGGCCATTGGTGGCTTTGACAGTTTCCTGGAAGCTATGGGATTCGAGAAACGCTCTCGTGTTCAGAAACGAGGACCACTCTCACAGAACTACGCTAAGAAATATTGTAGTAGATTTCTCTCTCTGGGTTTTCTGTTTCAAAAAGAACGAAGACAATATCTCTGCTAGGCAATGGCTAAACTTTCTCTCCTCGGCAATCCCCTATAGCTGATGTTGTAACCGTACTGCTGCTGTAATTCTCGACATCTCATTTGAGTGGTAATATATTCAGGTGGGGAAGCTCTCCCCCCGGTGACCGTTCAAAAAAAGGGTTGGTATGATAAAAAAATAGTACTGGATTACTAAACTAAGGTGTCATTTTCTCAGACTTTCTTAATATTCATACGCTCAATCGATACTTTCTAAGTAGCCATGGCCAAACCTTGTAGGCTAGCAACCAAAATCCGGTAAAGAAATTGGGACTTCTCCCTGGTCCGGCTCCTTCGGTTCTCGTTCTACACCGTCTTTGTCTGCCGAGTTAGCAGCAGCTCTGCGATTGCCTCCTCCAGCTCTTGTGCTCGTCGAGCCCGAACATGGGGACGTCGTTGCCAGTGAGGGTGGCCCAGTGGAGCTTGCTCCGGCCGAGCTGATCTCCCACCACGCCTAAAAAAACACTGAGCTCCCACATGTTGCTGTTGCCGAACGCCATCTTGGCGCGCATGGGTTGCACACTTGTACCACACTGAATGTTCCAACGGCTGTCCGCCACCATGCCATCCGCCCGGCGCGCGGCAATGAGCCCTCGGCAGGGACGATTGCGTCAGAGACCTGCCAACCTACACACCCATCCCAAACATGAACACCATGAAGCAGTAGGCGCCGGAGCTTGGCGTGCACTCAGGGCGTGTTTGGTTGCCCGCATCGAGCCCAACCAGGCCCGTGCGAGAAGGAAGAGCCCCGTTTGGTTGACTGGTTTCACTGCTGGGCCTGCATCGCACGATTCTCAAAGCAGCCCAGAGCCTGGCTCGCTGGAAACGCTCGGATCGGCAGTTTCTCGCGAGCCAGGCTGAGTGTGGCGTGAGGTCGCACGGGCGGGTGCGACGCGCGCCGTCCCAGCGCCAAATCTAGCCTCACCCCCTTTCTACTCGCTCACCCATAGCCACTTTCTTCCCTACTGCCTCACCACCGGCGGCGGCTGTGGTTTCTGATCTATGCTAGAGGCGGCGGCGGCAGCGGAAGAGGCGGCGGCGTTTGCGGCGGATCTTGTGCTCCCCTTGTTGTTGGCCACCGACTGGTCGACCTTGTCTGTGCCATGACTCCCCCTACGCCATCCTCGTCTCCGATGCCGGTAAGCAACACCCCCTCCCCCTTTGTTAGGTCGGTGGTTAGGCCGTTAGGCAAGGTGTAGGATTGATTTCCCACTGAACGAACCATCGATGTTGACTAGGTTATGGACGCACGGATGAGGCTGATAATTCAGGCAGCAACACTGATAAGTGTGATTCAGGCATGGGTCATGTTCATGCACCACAGAGTTGTTCGTCGTGTTGGGAGACCTTTGATCCTCTATGGTCCAATGTTTATCCGAGAACAGGAGAGGATCCAAAATCTGAACTACATCTACAACTGCAATGACGTCGAGGCTCTGTGGATGCTTCGAATGAAAAGAGCACCATTTGCCAGGCTTGTCAGGACCTTTAGGAGCAGGGGGCTGCTACAAGATAACATCAACACCAGTGTGGAAGAGCAAGTGGCCATGTTCCTCCATGTTGTTGGCCATAACTAGAGGTTCAGGGTCATTCACAACACGTTCAGGAGATCAATGGAGACCATCTCTAGGTGCTTCAGACAGGTGCTTTTTGCTGTTGGGGAGCTTAGAGGAGAGATGATCAGGAGACCATCTGGCCGGACTCCACCCAAGATTCGCGGAAGCCCAAGATGGTATCCATGCTTCAAGATGAGCATTAACAATATACACTTTTGCATGGCTTGATATGCTTGTATTGTTCAAGTTGAGCACTAACATGGCCTTGTGATGCCATTTTCAGGATTGCATTGGGGCAATAGATGGTACTCATGTCACTGCCAGAGTTCCTAGGTCACAGTCTGCAACATACAGGGGGAGAAAGCACTACACAAGACAGAATGTGCTTGCTGCTGTTGACTTTGATATGAAGTTCACATATGTGTTGGCTGGCTGGGAGGGGTCAGCGCATGATGCTAACATTCTCAATGACAACATGAGTCGACCTGATGGGATCAACATCCCCGACGACAAGTTCTACCTTGGAGATGCTGGCTATGCATTTTCGTCAGGTGTTCTTCCACCCTTCAGGAAAACCAGGTATCATCTCAACGAGTTCTCTGGTAGGAACTATCCTAGGACTGCACAGGAGCTGTTTAATCTCAAACACTCCAGCCTTAGAGTAACTGTTGAGAGGGCATTTGGAGCTATGAAGAATTGGTTTAAGATCCTGGATCAGAAGTCATTCCACCCATACTCCACTCAGGTTAAGCTTGTTCTTGCTTGTTGCATTCTGCATAACTGGATCCTCCAGTGGGGCTTTGATGAACACGTGCCTGAGGAGGAAGAGGTCGAGCCTGACGATGTTGTTAGCTCCGGCCATGGTGTAGAGGCATTTGACAATGACGCTTGGAATAACAAAAGGTTGGAGTGGACAGAGGCAATGTGGCTTAACAGAGGTTAGTGCAGGATTTGAAGAAGAGGAAGATGAAGAAGAAGCAGAAGCAGCAGAAGCATAAGCAGAAGAAGAGGAAGAGGAAGAGGAAGATCTGGTAGAAGCAACACTGATGAACTATCCCCTATTTAGCCAATGGCTCTTAATAATTTGTTCTGTCATTTGATAGTAGTTAGGATGAACTGTTATTTGTTTAACTAGCTGGCACTACATGTTCAGATTGTGTGTGGTAAGCTCATCACTAGTTACAAGTGGTGACAACACCTTATGGAGGTTGCAACCAAACACCATGTCATATGTGTGCATAATGCAATGCGGGCAACCAAACGCCGGGTCAAAAATGGTTGTCTCATGCAACTAATTAAGGTACATGCAAGCAACCAAACTATGTGCATCTGAGGTATTTTTGCCTGCATCCCCTCAAACCGGCTTAGTAGAGCCAGGCTAGGCTCGATTGGCAATGTAACCAAACACGCCCACAGCGGCACTGATGAGTGCACAGTTGTCAGGGAAGTTGTACAATCTAGCGTCAAAGAAGAAGGTCATGGTGGGACGCGAGCCAGGTCCGGCACCGCGGGGACACGTGCACCTCTAACCTCGTTCTTCGCTGTGAGGCATGCACGGCCTCCCCTGCTGGATGATGGGTTCCTCGTTCCCTCGATGGTGTTTCTCCCTTCGTCAGGTCTGACGACACCATATTGTCTCCCGTTTATCTCCTTCGCCTCGGCTTCCTCGGATGTTAACGTGTTGTCGTCGTTGCACGGGTTCGCGTGACGACACTTTCTTCGTGTGAAACCCGGCCACCGTGTCCTGGGGGACGCCCTGATCGTGTCCGACGGAAGGTGCACCAGTATGTGCTTGTTGGCTCGTTAACTCACCATATACGCGTTGGCCGTCGCTGCCGCCACCGTCTCCAACATCTATGAGAAGGCCAGTGCGAACGATCCCACGAAGACCACGCAAGGAAGATGGATGGAACATAGATTCTCATGGTGAGTTATGCGGCAACATGCCAACTGTTGTACATAATTCCAGATCCTCATACTGAAATTACACATGAAGAACAAATGATCTCTGTCCTCTTTGGCATGTGTTGGGTATAGAATGCAATCGGTACCATCAGATATATTCCAGGGCCTTCTTTGCAGCATGTCCTTAGTATTTAACATGTCCATTATCATCATCCATGCAAACACTTTGATCTTCATGGTGCAACAATTTTAATCCACAACAGGATGGGATTGGAAATAATTGGAGAATGAACCAAATCATAGTACCTTTTAGGTGTAAAACCGTTATCACAGTTTCTCCAAAGCCAACCATCATTGTTATCTGGTTGCCTATTCAGAGAGGATAGCATATGCTGAATTTCATGCAATTCCTGATAAGCAACATCAGATAGGGGTGGATGAAACGCTGATAAAATGTCATCACATTCCAACACCTCCTTCACAGTGATGTAAGGATCTTTAGCATAAGAAAAATAAGAGAAAATCCTCTGGAAGCTTTGTTGCAAAGGAATAACAGGCCTTGAGTGTTGCCAGAAATCATTCTAGAAAAAGCACTGTGTCACCTTTGTTTACTTTTACCCATGTGACATTCCTGAAACCATCAACCAAGTTGAGAACGTCCTTCCACCGGTAAGAACCACGGGCAAGAATATAGGCATGGAGGACATGGCAGAATTAAGCAGTTGCAATCTACCACCCTGGTCTAAGAAGGACGAGCTTGCATTCAACCTCCTCTCCATATATTCAACCAAAGGTCAAAACTCCAAAATCCTAGGCCTAGTAGTGCCCAAAAAGAGACCTAGATAAGTAAAAGACAACTTTCCTAGTTGGCAACCAAAAACTCCATCAAGCTTCGAAGCCTCTTCATTAATATTAATTGGCAGTAATGGAGATTTATGGTAATTAACTGCCAGGCCAGTAGATTCGGCCAATGTAGCTAGCATTTTCTTCATTGCCAAAAGCTGAGAGTCCATAGCAAGCAGGATTAGAAGTGTGTCATTAGCATATTGGATTATGGGAAATTCCTTGTCATGGCATGGTATGGGGAGATGCAACTCACCCCTTTGAAGCATCATGTTTTCAATAGACTGCAATAAATCAACAACAAGCACAAAAAGAAGGGGGCAGAGGATCTCCCTGCTTGACCCCAAGTTGAGAACTACATGCACCAGCTTGTTCACCCAAACGCTCAAGCTGATGGAGAAAGGTGGGCTATGCATTTATACGTCAACACTCCCCCTCACGTGTGGCTCACTCAAGCCTAAACGTGGACCGAAAGTGGGCTGCAATTTAGTTGCGCCAGCCGGGTCTTGAACTCAAGACCACTTGGCTCCGATACCATGTAGAACTGTACGCACCAGCTAGTTCACCAAAAGCTCAAGTTGATGGAGAAAGGTGGGCTATGCATCTATACGTCAACACCAGGTACACCAATAAGTAGTATTGATGAGGTTTCAGAAGCTAGAAACTCCTTAATCCCTGAGATCCACCTGAGATAAAAACCCTGAGCTTGAAGGACTTGGAGGATGGCCTCATGCTCAACTATGTCAAATGCCTTCTCGAAATCAAGCTTTAATATCACAATGGGTCTCTCAGACTGGTGCACTGGTGCAGATATTCCAAAGTCCAGGAAAAACTTTCTTGAATAGTTTTAGACTTTATAAAACCATACTGATTCTGGCATACATAGTCCATGATGACGCCCTAGCCTTCAAGTTGTGGAGGAGCCAATAGTTTGTACAAGGCCAGATATCGCCTACTCTGTGTAGAGACCTACCCCGAGTTAGGCTTGGACTGGGTGTCCATGGCCATGGCGATAGGTGGGCTTAGACCTTGGCGGTTGAAAATCAAGACCTTTTTTTATCTTAGGACTCAGTGTTTGATCCTCCACCCGTATGATGATTGCACCAATAATCCAACACTTAGGATACATCTTCGTGTTTGGAAGCCCTATCTCTTCCCCCTTTACTTGTTGCCAGTTTCGCTTCCGCGTTACTCTCTTAGATACATAAACGATCCTCCACACAACCCAAATGTTATAGCTTGTGTTGCGTGAGCGGAACTAGGTTCAAGTTGAGAAAAATTTCATCTACCAACATGGCAAGGAAACCCTCCATCAAGTTTTGTACATCATGGCACAATAGAACTAGTCCTTTGGAACTAAGAACAAATACACCTAAAGAAATCGCCAATGGGCATGGCGGTTGATACACACAAAAAGTGGGAAGGGGGCAACATCTTGTAAGATAGCCTTGAACATCCCCTCATGAGCCAAGGTAATAGTGTCCACATTTTGTAGAAATTAAATTCCTTTTTATGTACCCCCAGGCATTTGTTTGTTTGTAAGTTTGAATGCTAATAGGCAAAGTTTGCTTTAGAAAGGAAGCATTGTGCCAATCCATACCTTGGGGAGAGACGATGAGTATCTCAGGATGAGAGCGAGAAGGAAGTTAGCGAGAACTATGGGGGGGAGGGGGAATTAATACTGGAGAGAAAACGTCCATGCGTGAACCAAATCGGTGGAGTAATTAAACTGGTAGCGAGATTGACAGGAGGGGGCAACCAATGGAGGAAGGAAGGGAGCCGAACGTGTTTTCTAAGCGAAACAGAATGAAGGGAAGGTGGATTTTGATGAAAGGCTCGGGAGGACGTGGTCCTTCTAGCAGGAAAAGGATCCTTAGGTTCTTTTTAGATAGTTAGATTAGACAAACTTTTATGCATCCGTTTAGCAAGTTTCCTGCAGCAACGCGTCGGGCCATCATCTAGTTAGCTTGATCCCCATGGCCACGTCGTCATCCAGTGGTTGCGTGTCAGCGTGTGGGGGATTACGTGGGTTCAATGTGGGTTATGTGGGAAAGCCCGTGAGTCCCACATAACATTGAAGCATGTCCAAGAACACTATTTTTTCTTGGACGTGTGCACCGCGAACATACCGTGTCCATCTACAGCTTGCAACCTTTTGACAGCACCAACTAAACGAAAACAACCAGCAAAAACGCTTCTGATGTGACACTAAACCACTCAGGGGTGTCCAAGGAGAAGTAAGAGAGGTTCTGAATGTTACTATCCTGATTTTTGAGGAGAAATATTTGGGTCTTCCAACTCCTGATGGACACATGTCTAAAGGAATATTTCAAAATCCGTGAGGTTGACAAAACGACTCATCCAGTGGGGTGATGGCCTTCTAGCTCAGCCCGGTAGAGAGACTCTCATCAAGTCCGTAGCTCAAGCATTTCCCACATACATTATGGGAGTGTTCAAGTTACCCTTTTCGGTGTGTGATGAACTTACAAGAATGGTGAGAGGTTTTTATTGGGGTTCGGCTAATGGACAGAGGAAAGTGCATTGGCGTTCTTGGGATGATTTAATGCAACCAAAGGATAAAGGGAGTGTGGGCTTTCGAGATTTCCGCCTCTTTAACCAAGCTCTCTTAGCTCGACAAACATGGAGACTAATATACAAGCCCAATAGCTTATGTGCACAGGTTTTAAAGGCTGGATACTACCCTGAAGGTAAATTGGAGGATACGGTATTTTCCGGTAACGTACCATCTTCCTAGCAGGCAATCAGCTATGGCCTTGAATTGTTGAAAAGGGGTCTTGTATGGAGAGTGGGAAACGGTAGGAGTATTATAAGAGAAAAGGCATCGGTATCCAATTGTCACACCAAAAAATCCGTCCATGTATCTCCCTGTTTTCTCTCGCGTAGAACGGAGTGGGCTGGGACATATTGGGCCGGCCAAAATTACCCACGTGTGTTGGGCTCCAGCACCGGGCCGAAAATTTGTTGCCAAGGAAGCGTATTTCAGCAGCCGTCTGCCCGGCTCCCCAATCCCCCTGCCCGCTCCCACGATTTCACCACCACCTCGAGGTCGTCGACGCCGCCGCATTCCATCACCGTCACCGGTGCCGAACCAGTCCGCCGCCCGCTGCGCAACCACCCGCCGCGCTCCGGCTTCCTTCGCGCGGCGAACCTTGAGCCTAGGGCGTCCGTCGCGCGGCCAGCCGTCATCGGAGTCCGTCCCCGCAGCCCCTATCCTCCGCCGTCCCTCCGCGACCCGTCATCTCTTGCCGCCGCCGCGCCGCGCCGCCGGCCCCCACGATCTCTCTTGTCTAGGGCACCCACCGTCCTATTCATCGGCCGGCCGCCGGAGTCGAGGAGGCCACCCAGCACGGAGCGAACCACCTCGCCCTTGAGGTGTTCGATCACCGTTCTGTTCTTCGTCCACACGCCGGGATAACAGGCAAGCAACTCCTCACCTTAATCCTCAATTTCTCTAGTGCAGCGTGGTTTGTAATCAGCCGCTGTCACATCAAGTTTGTCACTTGTCTTATCCAGCTGCCGCACCATCCGGTCCAGTCTCCCGCCATCCCACGTTCTATCGTCCCCGGCCCCGTCTCCTTCCATCGCCGCCAGCCGACCGGAGCAAGGTTGACGTGGCGAAGGCGAGGTGCGAGCTGGTGACGCCCTGGTCCCGCCCCGATATCTGCCGCTTGCAGGCCTGTGGCTTGGAAAGGGGCGCTGGCATTCTCTTCTGGGGACTCGGTCGCACAGAAGGAGGACCAGCCAATCGTAGCGAGCATTGATGTGGGGAGGTGTGAGCCGGTGACGCCCTGGTACTGCCCCGAGCGACCGTGCAGGGATCTGCCGCCTGTAGACCCGTGGCTTGAAAAGGGCCAACACTGGTGCGAACATTCTCTTCAGTGAACTTGGTCACTTTGCTTCATGACTTTCTTAACCTGGAAATTGTATCATGAAGTTTGCTTTTATGAGTTGAGTTCAAGAATAGGCTAGGAAAATGCATTTAGGAGCAAAAATGTACATAAAACACTATCAGCATTAACAAGAGTCCGTGCGCACACTACTTACTATTTATAGGGAAATTATGACACTTTGAATCTGCCACTACAAAAAAGCGAAAACTATGGAATTGCCGCTATGATAGTTGGTTTCCTTGTGAGTTTATCATCGCCCATCTGTCTCTGTCCATTCCAGTCACGAGTCCTTATATTCCAGTGGTCCCCAAATAGCTGACTTAAACAAATTTGTATGTGCAAGTAGAAGTTGTTGTTAGTAATATTCATGCGTTGAATGATTGAGACACTGGTTTATGTACTAATGAGGTTCATTGTCCATCTTCACTCTGTATTTATCATGAAATCAGTTCTGTAAAATATGTGTTAATTTTAAGATAATCATTAGACATCTCTTTCTTTTCTGCAAAAAAGAAGAAACTGAAATTTCTATATAACATATATGGTGTTTATTTGTAGGTTTCAGAATTCTTTAATATGAACGCAGATGACGACAAGTCTGTTGGGTCTGCACTTACCCGTCAAGTAAGTAGCTTTACTTAAAGAGTATCATTTGAAAGGAACTTCGCAGGGCTCCCATAACATCCAAATTCCCTTTTTTGGGTCTTGTTTAACCTCTTAAAATTGTAACAATGGACCACTTTACTCTGCACTGGTCTTGTTAGGTGGTTTTTATGACGTGGATGCGAATTGGCTCCTAGTCCAAAACATAGTGGTTTGTGTGACATGGCATCCACTTGTGTGTGTTTACCTGTCAGTGGGTCCCATATGTCATACCCAACTTAAAAAATACTTACTTTATTCAGTAATGTTGTAATTTTAAATTTGCACTAAATCAATTTTTAGCTTTGGTCAAGAATGTTGACTAAAAAAAACTAAACTGCAAACATTGTGAAAAAGAGTGTAAAATTAATAAATCGTGAGCCACATGTCATACCCCCCTTTCTCTCTTATCACATAACTTGTCATTGACCGTCGACCCAAATCCATTCCTTCTCTCGATTTTGCTGGGCAAGAGGCGCCTCACTCCTCCGGGAGGATGAACATTGATGTCCAATGCTCGACTGCTCAATAGTTGATACCATGGTTGAGCAATTTTTCAAAGGATGGGCATGACGACTTGGCTCATATCCTCCTTGTCAATGGTGTGAACCCATAACTGGGCGCTGAACTTGAAATGGAGATGAGGCCTTTGCTGTACTTATATTTTTCTTCTTCTATTTGCTATGTCATTGCCGTGCCTGCCACATCACGTGCCATAGTGGACAAACCACCATTGTTATGTCTCAGAAGTAATGACCATGGTTCGAATAATTTATATTGTATAGTTGAAGATTGAAATATTATCTAGGACAATAGTTCATAGATGTAATATGGAGCTTTGTTTTCCCCTTGGCGATGGTAAGGGAGGGGTAGAGAAGATTGATGTTTGATGCTGAGCACTCCCCCCTGTATTTTGGGTCAAACTTTGACCTTAGATTTGTCTAACAAAATATAAGTGATATGCCACAAAAATTATATTGTTGTATTCATATTTGAAAGAAGTTTCTAATGAAGCTATTTTTGGCATATGACTTGTATTTTGCTAGTCAAATTTATGATCAGTGTTTGACACAAAATACAAGGGGACTAATAAACCTGAACAGAGGATTTAACATGGT
The DNA here is from genome assembly GCF_018294505.1 of Triticum aestivum. Lineage (NCBI taxonomy): Eukaryota > Viridiplantae > Streptophyta > Magnoliopsida > Poales > Poaceae > Triticum > Triticum aestivum. The sequence goes on from NC_057802.1 coordinate 541,214,956, forward strand.
GTGTTAGATACCAATGCGGAAAATTGTGGATGTGGCAATATATGTGGTGATACTACACATCCACATACTAGGAACCACTTGGCAAAACTGATTTACGGGCTAAATTAACAAGTATTCAAGGTTAAATATGATGACAAATTATTTAGCGTGTTACATGAGCTATGCGGATATTTAGACAGTGTAAAAGTCCATTTTTGTATTTCATAATGTTGTTAATACTATATTCATCACGATAAACTATTATTTATTTCAGGTTGATGGCATAAGTCAGATTTTTGTAAAAGATATTGATGGCCAAAAAATGAACCACCCCTGTTCTTTGCACTACTACAATGGATTTATCAAATTGGGTAACAAAATTGAGAATTTGGAGTCAATTGATGTAACTGTATTGGGCTTCATAGATACTGAAATTGGAAAGATTCATTATGACAATCTCGCAAATTTTGATCATCCTGGGATAATTGAAGCTTTCGCATATGGGGTTGGCAAAGGACAGCACTCAAATAACTCCTTTCTGGCTGTCACAAAATTTGAAACAACATTTGAAGGATACCTTCGGAGGGATGGTCTATTGGCGACTGATCAGCAAAACCGATTCACTGAGAGCTTCATAAACTTGCTGAGGTATAATTTTTTTTGTTTGTTCACTAGATATATCTTACCAGTAGCGTTACTTAGTCCTATATAAGAGTAATTCTTTATCTATATTCATGATTGGTCTTATCATTACCATTACGCAAGTTAAATTTCTTTAGCTTATTTGTTAACTAGATGACCTGAATTATTTCTGCTTTCATACCGAGTTTTAGCAACAAGCTGCCCTATGAGGTCTCATTCATTGGCTGAAAAGGCTTGAGTGAAAAACCGAGTTTGGTGGAGGGGTGGGGGGTGGGGGTGGATTATAACTGTTGGTACCGGATTCCTGGAAATTGTGAAGTATCTTTTGAATAATGTACTCCGAGACTTAATGACAAAATCAATATTTTGTCTTTTGATATTTATGAGTTTTGACTCCAGGCCCCTAGGCTTCTTAGGATTTGCACGTATGAAAATGTTGATTCGTTGTTATGTTCTCACCTTTAATTATTTTATTAAAATCAGTTTTTATGCTATTTTGATAGGGATGTCATTGTAGCCATGGAGGAGCTGCATCGTCAAGGCTATTATTGCGCAAAGTTTCATGGAAGTCATTTTGCAATCATAAACGAAGGCGGTTCACAAAGGGCGAGATTGTGGAGGTTTGGTAAAATTAAAGGAGGTACCAAATTGACAACAAAAAATACAAATTACAAATTATATTGGTCTGTTTAATTCATTGGAATACAAAGTACATTTGTAAGTTGCATTTTGATTATATTCTAATTGTGAATCTATTTACTGTAGATACTGAAGCAGCAATAAGCGAGTCCAAAGCTAACGATTGGGTAAGGTTGGGATACAAGATTGAGAATGTATCGCTAGCCCCAGAGTCTAAAGATCTTTTTAAGAGAATTATCGACAGAAAACTGCAAGGGTGAGAATATAAATTCTTATTGCTTAAAGTTATTTCATCAGTAGAGTTGTACTAAGATAAAAAAATGTTTTTGTTAAATACACAGGAGAAACATCCTAAAGCATTATGCCTTGTTAACTGTCAGAGAAAAGTTTGAGAATATTTTATCCTTGAACCAATATATAGCACTCCACTTGAAGGAACCACAAATGGAACGTGAACATCTGATAGTGTCTAATCTGAGTCTACAAACATTGGAGGAGAATTTGGATAAAATACATGTTTGGAACATGCTTTCCTTTGTACAATTAACACGCGTCAGAAAAACATTAAGGGGCTTCATATACTCCTTGAGAACAATCATTGAACATGAAGTTCAGTTCCTTACACCCGAGGTAAGTATTGAGAACATTGTAAGCATCAATTTTAAAATTACCTGTTTAAACGTATTTATTTTCTAATGCTTACTCTTATATGTAAATGTTCCATAGTTGCTGGCAGAAGGAATATTCAAGGATCTTGAACACTATTTTCAACACGAATGGAAATTATTATACCAGAAAGTGCAAGAGATTGCAATGGAATTGAATTTGAAATATTGAACGTGGTAAGATGTTTCTATTTTTGTGCTTTATTTTATTTTTCAGCTTAAGATGTTTGTATTGCTGTTTTTTGGATGTCGAATATGAATATATAATACAATGTGTATCTGAAGAATTCATGTCATCCTTTTTGCGCTTATATTCAAATTCAGATTATCCTTATGGAGTGAAAAAAGAAATTAAACCAGTCAATCTAACTTTTCTATTGTCCTTATTAAGTTCTTTTCATCAGTTTCTTCGTTCTTCATTGTTGAAGTGTCTACCAAACTGCCAATAGGTGTATGAGTTCTATTTGGCAGGAACATGTGGCAAAAGGAGATTGAATTATGCGAAGCCAAAAACTATAATATTTGGTAAAAAAATATTTTATATTTATTGATTCTCAGAACTCTGTAATCAAAATGATTAAATGATCTCAATTTTTTGTTTTGCTATTGGTAGACATGTAGTATTTAGTACATAGATAGGGGGTTCTTTGCAAATTTACCTTGTGCGTGTATTGTCCCTTAGCCTCTTATAGCAATATAAAAGCTCATTCACTGTCAGCCAGAATTTATCTTTTGCCTCTCATGGTCTGTCCACACCTCAGTCCCTGAGCCTGTTCCTTGTGTCAACTGTCCAACCAGTGGCAATATAAAAGCTCATTCACTGTCAGCCAGAATTTATCTTTTGCCTCTCATGGTCTGTCCACACCTCAGTCCCTGAGCCTGTTCCTTGTGTCAACTGTCCAACCAGTGCCAAATCCTTGGTGGAAGACCACTCCGACGTCATCTCTACCCCCGTAACACCCCCTTGCGTCTCCTTTCTTGCTCTCTCTTTATAAATATCTCTTCATTCTTCCTCCAGCTGCATATATTAATAAAACTAACAATAGCAAAACAGTGTGATGATTGTTGGTATGGGAATATGAATGAAGTTGTGTGTTTAATTGGATTTCCTTTGCACTGCATTTATTTATGCTTTAGCCTTTTTGAATTCCTTGGCCTTCTGTCACTGCATGTGTTGTGTTTGTGTTTGTGGGAAATACTGTACATCTATTGTAGTGGTTGTACCATTAAATCTGGACCTATTTTAATATTGCTGATGTTAATAACGATACGAAGACAGTGTACTAACCATTCTCTTTCCATGCAGAATGATTGCGTTAAGTTTCTTGCTCAACGAGGAGCTCCAGGAATCGTTCATCCAGACACTCACTGCCCTGGTTGCGGCTACATCTGCCAAGTCCAAGAACAAGGCTGCAAGGGATCAGGTTGCCACTGCCTGATGTTCTGTGCTGCTGTGTCTTGGTGTTCTTAGATTGTTCCCATGATAGCACAACCCTCTGTTTGCTGGGAGTGTGGTGGTCACCGATGTTCTGAGCCGGGTTGTAGAACCTGCTGTTTTATCTGCTATGTCTAGTGTCGTGGTTGCTTTGTGGGATGTCTTCCGTGGGAGTGATTTCTGTTGTTGGTCACACTGGAAAGAGTGTGTGTGTTTGTCCCAAGTTTCCCCATGGATATTCCGAAATTCATAGCAGCCCACGAGTATCAGCTGGCGTTTGGTTTGGGCCGCGCCATGTATTTTAGTAGTATATGCTCGCACGTGGATGAGAAAATGGCCGTATAGGGACGCTGTGGGACCAAGCGGAAGCCATCCGCCGTTTGTGCAGACGAAGCGGGGACGTCGTGTACATGCATGTCGACTCACAAACTAAAACCCCATAATCTCCGTTTGGATGGGTAGCCCGCAAGCCATCTCGCTCGATCTGCATTGATAGGTGTAAGATTCTGCATTGTAGACTTAAGCAGCTCCATCGCCTTGTCATAAGATGCCGGGATTATTATCGAGTTGATAGTCATCTGGTCTTCTCTGCACGTCTCTCGCATCCCTCGTCCACCTCTTCAAATAGTATTTGCTTCGCAGGTATTTCTTCAAAGCCAAGGAAATCCAGCACCTACAGCAATTACATTGTGACCGATCAACTACTGCTCCCAAAATTATCTCACATTACCTGCAAAGACGTGCGATTACCTTCACTGTGTGACAGCACAACAATCATGTATGGTCAAATTTACCATACCCGGGTCTGCGGAAGATGCCTTCGCTGTCCATGCTTGGTTTTGGCATGCGACAGGCAGGGAGGGTCCTACCTCGACATGGAGGACGATGATGAGACGGAACCACAAGTCGTGGCCAATGCAGCGTCCCTCACTATCACTGGTGACAATTTGATTTCGGTGGAGGTTCTCACAGAAGAACTCGGCAACTTGTCCGAGGATGGCTGGGACTGGCGTGTGCAGCAAATCAGTGAGCGGGTGTTCTCAGTGGTGTTCCCTACAAAGGCCATGCTCAAATTGTCCAAGGTGGTGGGTGAGCAACGATGTTACAGTGCAAGTCGGACCTCCAGTCGACACTGATGCAGCCAATGCGCTCCTGGAGGAAACATGGATGCTGGTTCATAACATTCCGCCCAAGCTCAGAGTCAAACCGGTTATCAAGGCGATCTGCAAGGTGCTGGCAGTCGTGGAGGAGGTGGATGAGGCCTCTATTTGCTCTCGTGGCCCGGTCCGTCTCAAGATTTGGTGCCGGGAGGCGGCTAAGGTTAAAGGACCATTTGTCAGTGTACTAAGATTTGGGTCTTAGTACCATAGACTTATGCACAGGCCATAGCAGCTCCCCAGCAAAGAGGCTTGCTGGAGGATAACTCAAGACAAGTTTGCTAGATTACAAGGAAGATCTTTTAACCAGAGAAGCCGCTCTTCGTGAGATCAAGGAGCACATTAAGAAGACCAATATCATGATTCAAGACCCAGTTGTAGAGGCAACTAGGGCTGCAACTGGGGAGTAGATCAATATACAACATCAAGATCAACACTAAAGACAACCCTTGCCGGCAAGGTGAAGGCCCGGCAAGCTCCCGCCAGCTGCCAGCACTCCACCTCATCGAGCAGCTAGTCACTGATCGGTGAGGTGTCGAGCCAGTAGGCAGTTATGTGAGACTTGTCGGGCACGTGTAGCATGCTGGAGGGAGTTTTACTTTTATTGACACCCGTCCAAATGGCGTGTCAAGATAATAGGAGGTAGCTGGGAAAGCGGTGCAGCATCCTTGTCGTGCGGACGACTCCTCTACATGACACCTAACGGAGCATTAATTGCTTTTGTCCTAAACTGACAGAGTTAGGTATAATAGCACTGTTTGCTATCTAATCACTGCATAATGATTGTTTTGCCACTGTGGTAACCCCTTAAGCTATAAAAGGAGGGCCAGGGCAACATTTTTACAGGGGTTGGACTCCTACCCAACTTAGACACAACTCACATGCGTAGCTGCTCTCTCTGCACCTTTGTCGGGGGAAGCGCTCCTTGTACTTGTGCTCACACATATCCAATATACAAAGCAGGAGTAGGGTTTTACACCTCATGGTGGCCCGAACCTAGGTAATAGTCTTTGCGTTCTCTATTGATTTTGCTCTTTGTGCTTGTGAATTCCCCTAGCTAAACCACAAAGGGGCTAGATGGCTCGTTAGGTGGTCGTACCCACGACATCTTTGGCGCGCCAGGTAGGGTGGCCACCTGCGTGAACCTAAATCAGTAGAGTGCGCGTCGATTTCATCAACTTCACCACCCATTTCATCGTCGATGGCTCCGAAGAAGAAGGGCGTCGCCATGGCAAATCCCTCCACTTCCAAGATTCCGGCGCAACCAATATGGGCGGTGCGAACACCGCGGGTGGCACGGCCAGCGTAGGCGGCGCGGTCGTCGTGCCCACCGTGGTCGGAGCAGGAGGCGGAGGCGCTGGAGGCAGTCAACTTCCTCGACCCTCTGGCGAGAACACCCACAACGGCACGGGCGGTGCGGACATACAACCCCCACCTCCTCCACGCACCGGCGAGCGCATTCACCGGAGCCACAACACCTGGTCCGGCGCAAACCAAGATCTTCCGGCTGCAGCGACCAGAGATACAGCCTCAAGATACACACCACGTCCATCGCAAAATGGGCGCGGCGTGACCCTGAGCGGCGTTGTTGATCATGATTAGCAACGCCCGCACGACAAGACACATGTTGGTCAAGTACAAGATCCCCAGGCGCCACCTCCGTCACGCCGACCCGCTGCTGCGCATGAGCCGCAGTGGCAAGATCGCAATGGCGCTCCTGCTGGCTCTGCCAGAAGTCGAGCGACGTCGCGTTCTTTGCACCTGGCCATGCCGGCAACGGCAGCGAAGGCAATGGCGCGAGCCCAGATGCTGCTGAACTTCCCTCCAACAACAGACAAGATGGATGAATGGAGAGCCACCATCCAGAGCTCAATTGGGTTTGCCGAGTCGAGCAAGTTGCGGCGAGCGGAGCCTTGTCGTGACCAGCCGCGCCCTTCCTTTGTTTCGAGTCCGCTTAACAAATCGAGTGGCTGCGCTGAGACCACCAAGGCACCTTGCCGGCAACATCATTCCCGGCAAGCTGAAAAGTGTTTTTGCAACTCTGTGTACATATTCATTTATATAGAAAGGTACGGGGTGTGGTGATTACGCTTTAGCTTGTATGAAATGGCCGACGAACCGCCAAGGTTCCCAAACCACTCCTTTTTCTTTTCCTCCTTTTTCTCAAAGGACAGAAGGATTCCCCGCGTACAAAATTCCCGAGGGGAGTGGCAATGGAGTTCAAGTGATCATTTTGTACGACAAGAAAGACAGTACAAGAAAAAGCTAAGTTGAAAAACTTTGAAACATCAATGAGGCGGACCTGTTGTCCTCATATGTCTTCAGCACATCAATGAGGCCATCAAAGAATTTGGTCAATCTCCCGAAGAAGGTGAGATCCTCACAGAGGTGACTGACATTGCAAAGGCTGCTGCTGACGAAGCCACCAAGATCGCCACTGAAAAGAACCTTGCGCAAGTTGTCGAGGAGATCAGAGAAGCCCCCGAAGAACTTGAGAAGTCCTCCGACAACACGTCTGATCTTGGCGGAATGGATGTGGAGGGGGCGCCCGTCAATATTAACACACCAATCCCCGACAACCAGCCAGCGTCAGCAACCTTGCAGGACCCATCAAGCAGTCTGGCGCTGATCACTTCTCAGCATGGATCTGGAGCCCCCAGTTCATCCGGTACTGCAGAGCCAAACTTTTATGAAGAAATTTCTCGAATCCTGCTCCCCCTTTCTCAAAGAATCACCGAGGCCACTGATGCTACTGATAGCGTAGAGGATCTCGCCTTCTTGGAGATCATGGCCACCGGGTTCAAATGCGTCCAAGAAAGGTACAACCGAAAGTGGAGCAGGGCCTAAGAAGAGCGCAAAGCTGCAGATCTGGTTGACCAGAAGCTGAAGGAGAAAGCGAACGAGCTGCACACTTGGTATAATGAGCAGGCCCGCAATCTCATAAGGCAGGAGGAAAAACTCATTGCCGCCAAAGAAGAAGCTGGAACCTGTGATGGCAAGTTGACAGAGCGCGAGCCATTGCTCAACGCCAAAGAAAAGGATCTTGTCGCATGGGAACTAGCCCTTACGGCGTCAGCGGCGGGCGAGAAGTACGACGACAAGCTAAACCCGACAGAATTCTTGGGCATCTACACGATTGCCGCGCAAGCTGCCGGGGGAGAGACGAAAAGATCCTCGCCAACTACTTTCCATTGGTGCTCAAGCCCAATGTGAGATCTTGGTTGATGAATTTGCCAGAAAACTCCATGTCTTTGTGTGCAGATCTATGCAATGAGTTCGTTGGTGCCTTCACCGGAAGCCACAAGGCCCCTGCACAGCCCAACGACCTGCAAGTGATCCCATAGAGAGAGGGTGAGAATTTGCGCAAGTACATTCAGAGATTCGGTCGTGTGCACCTCAACATTTCGGATGTACACCCGGTAGCTATGATTCTCGCATTTCATACAAACGTGCGTAATCGAAAGATGCGAGAAAAGATGAACGTCCGGTTGCCGAAGACCGTCAACGAGCTCTATACATTGGCACTAGTAGAAAACAGGGCTTTGGTTTGGGTCTGGCCAGCCCATTAGTCCCGGTTCTTCTTGAACCGGGACCCATGGGGGCATTAGTCCCGGTTTATGAGCCCAGGGGGCCGACCGGGGCCTCGTGGGCATTGGTCCCGGTTCGTCTGGATCCATTTGTCCCGGTTCTAGGCACGAACCGGGACCAATGGGCCGCGCTCCTGGCCCACATCCATTGGTACCGGTTCGTGCCTACGAATCTCAACTGTCCATACCGGATTTGTAAAAGAAGTGGAGACATGACAATCAAAGAATGGAAAAAATGTATGGACAGTCGTAAGGAGGTTCTTGGAAGCAAAAGGAAGCGAAGCGCAAGAATTGGAGATAGGATGATCTCCATTCTCCATAATGGAGAGTCAGGGTCTATATTATTTTATGCTATTTTACCTTAAAGAGGGTATTTAGGTCCTACCTAATACTGATGATCATGTGCTAAGAACAATTAAGTAGGGTTGGTTCGATGACTATGAGGATGATGATCGTATGACTTGTTATTAATAACGAGTAGAAGTCGTATGATGATGATTAGTAGGACTTGTTATTATATATGATGATGCATGATGCGAGCATGAAGAGTTATTATATATCAGCTGGTGAAATGAACATGGATTGGATTGAAGTGAAGGCAACATGCATGTGGTGCATGTCGAAAGTAGTACAATCCAAACTTCATCAAGTTAGGATTAGTATTACTTTTGACATGCACCACATGTTGCCTTCACTTCAATCTAAGCCATGTTTAGGCATAGCAGTAGCGTTGGTAAACCAAGCACGGAGATATAAGAGAGGACACTTCTCTCTATTAGCTAGCTAATAACAACCTAAATTAACCCCCAAAACCCCTAAACCAGCCCCTTTAAAAAAACCTCAGCTCCAGCCAGCTGCTGACGCGTGGATGCCTTTTGGTCCCGGTTTATGTCACCAACCGAGACCAAAGGCCCCCCTGCCTGGGCTGGCCGCAACGGCCACGTGGAGGACCATCTTTCCCGGTTCGTGTAAGAACCGGGACTAAAGGCCAAGGGCATTAGTAACGACCTTTTAGTCCCGGTTCCTAAACCGGGACAGAAGGCCCTTACGAACCGGGATAAATGGCCCTTTTTCTACTAGTGTGGCGGACAAATGTGATCGTGCTGAGGAGGGGATGAGACTTCCTGGGGATGATGCTGGCTCTGAAGTTGATTCCGAGGACGACGATGCCTCCACCCCAAAAGCGAAAGTGAAAGCACAAGTGCTCTCTGGGTGATTTTGGTAATTAATGTCAACATATCTCTTGTTGGACTAATGGTTTTATCTAGTGCATTTCAGGAAAGGAATGGGTTCTTGATAGTGGATGTACTGATCATATGACCGGAGATAAGGACATGTTTCGTGAGCTTGCTGAAAACGACAGTCCCCGCAAATATGTCACTTTTGGTGACAACTCAAAGGGTAAAGTAGTTGGCCTTGGTAAGGTGGCCATCTCCCATGATCTCCATTCAGAACGATATGCTCGTTGAATCTCTTGGTTATAATCTACTTTCCGTATCTAGACTAGCCGACTTTGGTTTCAATGTTCTATTCACTGAAGTAGATTGCCAAGTGTTTCGAAGAGATAATCATAATATGGTCTTTACCGGTATTCGTAGGGGTGACCTATACATTGTTGATTTCACTAAAAGAGCTCAACCTCGTACTTGCCTAATTGCTAAATCTTCTAAAGGTTGGTTATGGCATAGAAGGTTAGGTCACACGTGGGCATGCGAAATCTTGATAAGCTTATTAAAGATGATCATATCCTTGGTGTTAAAGATGTCATATTTGACAAGGATAGACTTTGCAGTGCTTGTCAAGCAGGAAAACAGGTTGGAGGAAGTCATCCCGTGACAACATCATGACCACGAGAAGACCACTTGAGCTACTTCATATGGATCTTTTCGGTCTCAACGCCTACAGGAGCCTCGGTGGTAACTCAGTTCGGTTTGGTCATTGTTGACGACTTTTCAAGATTTACGTGGGTGTTCTTTATTGATGATAAATCACAGGTCCAAAAGATCTTCAAGAACTTCGCTAGGAAGGCCCAAAACCAATTTGAAGTGAAGATCAAGAATGTTCGAAGCGACAATGGAACGGAGTTCAAGAACGCCAATGTGGATACCTTTCTTGACGAAGAAGGGATTTCACATGAGTTCTCGGCTACGTACACACCTCAAGAAAATGGAGTTATTGAGAGGAAGAACCGGACACTTACTGAGATGGCAAGAATGATGCTTGATGAATACAAGACACCAAGACACTTTGGGCGGAAGCGGTTGAGACAACTTGTCATGCTACGAATCGACTATATCTTCACAAGCTTCTCGGCAAGACAGCATACGAGCTTCTCACCGGTAACAAAACCCCAAGTTGGATACTTTCGAGTATTTGGCTCAAAGTGCTACATTTCTTGATAAGCATCGTCGTTCGAAATTTGCCCCTAAATCTCATTCCTACTCGGTTATGGCTCAAACTCTCACACTTACCGTGTCTACAACAATTTCACCTGAAAGGTTGAAGAGACGGTAGATGTGAAGTTTGATGAATCTAACAGCTCGCAAGTAGAGCAATTGCCAATTGATGTAGGAGACAAAGATCCTTCTGAAGCAATTCAAGACTTGTCTATTGGCAAGATTCGCCCAATGGAGGTGAACGATAGTACTTCGTCCATTCAAGTGGAAGCCTCAACTTCACATCAAGGTGAACCACAAGTTGATTTGGAGGCATCCACAAGTGGAACACATCAAGACGGAGGAAACAAGGAAGTACAACAAGATGAACCACATCGACCTCCCTCTCCACCTCCACAAGAGAACAACAACGCCAACAAAAATGAAGAAGGACAAGAAGAAGAAGACAATGAAGAGGATGTTCCACCCCAACCCAAACAAGAGCTCTCACGAGTTAGAGCAGAGTCACAAGAGACCATCCCGTCGAACAAATCTTTGATATATTCAAACCAGGAGAATTACTCGCTCTAAAACTTGTTTAGCTAACTTTTGCGAACACTACTCATCCATTTATAGTATTGAACCTGTGAAGGTTGAAGAAGCTCTTGAGGATCCGGATTGGGAGAATGCTATGCACGAAGAGCTACACAACTTCGAGAGGAATCAAGTGTGGACATTTGTTGAGAAGCCCGACGATAATCACAATGTCATTGGAACCAAATGGGTGTTTCGGAATAAGCAAGATGAAGATGGACAACTTGTACACAACAAGGCACGTCTCGTCGCCCAAGGCTACAATCAAGTTGAAGGTATGGACTATGGTGAGACATATGCCCCCTTTGCTAGATTTGAGTCCATACACATCTTACTTGCTTATGCCAATCACCATGGTATCACTTTATACCAAATGGACATTAAAAGTGTTGTTCTAAATGGAGAAATTGAGGAGGAAGTATATGTTAAGCAACCTCTCGGCTTTGTTAATCCTAAGAAACCTGATCATGTCTACAAACTTCACAACGCTCTTTATGGTCTCAAATAAGCTTCTAAAGCATGGCATAAATGCTTGACCAAGTTTTTTTTATTGAAAAAGGCTTTGAAATTGGGAAAATTGATTCTACACTTTTTACTAAAAGGGTTAATGGTGAATTATTTGTGTGCCAAATTTATGTGGATGATATCATATTTGGTTCTACTTCGGGTACTTGTCAATTTCTTGGTAGATCTCTTGTATCTTGGTCCTCCAAGAAACAAAACTCGGTATCCTTATCTACTGCCGAAGCAGAATACATTGGCGCCGGATCATGTTGTGCTCAATTACTTTGGATGACCCAAACCCTTAAGGATTATGGGATACATGTTCCATTGCTTTGTGACAACACTACAAAAAAAGACACATCCGTGACAGGGCCGAACGAAAAATATTTCTGTCATACTTATGACACTTCTATGACGATAATTATGACAAAACCCGGTATCATCATAGATGTGGTGGGCTCCTACTTCTATGACAAAAAATCATGACAGAAAATGGGCCTTTCGTCCTGGGCAGGCCGGAGACGCAGCTGCATGACATTCTTTGGGCTGTCCATGACGGAAAAACCATGGTAGAAGCGAGGGCGAGGAAAATATCGGGGTGTTCCTAGTTACGGTGGGTGGTCGGGGCCGAGCGATGCACGGAGGTTTGCGCGTTTCTCTCGTACACGCACGCACGTGGGTGTGAGGCGTTGGGCTCTAACTGAACCCGAGCGAGGCGTTCGCCTATTGAACCCGAGTGATTGCACGGCAGGCTACGCATTACTGAACCCGAGCGATCGATCTATGGCTGTTAACTGAACCCGATCGAGCGATTCCTTCGCTACTGCTGTAAGTGCATCTAGTGCCACCCCTAGTTGGTTTTGGAGTATTGACGACAAACTTGGTTGAGGGACTAATGTGTTTGTGAGAATTGCAGGATAACACGGGTAGTAGTCCCATATTGATCCGGTTTACCTACCAGAGATGACCTCTAAAAATGTGTGAAGACATTGAAGACAATGGTGGTCTGTGAAGACATTCACATTGAAGACTATGACAGGAGAAGACATCGCGTGAAGACTATGGAATGCGAAGACATAGTGGTTTCATAGTTTCCTTTTCTTCTTTGTTGAGTCATAGGAACCACCGTACTGTTAAGTGGGGTCCAAGTGAACAAAGTCAGAGTGACTGATGTGATGCTCAACCAAATCCTATGTCTTCGAGCGAAGACAATGAGAGCAAATCTTATCCAGAGCTGGATGAGTCAGCTTTACTTGTAGCCCAAGTCAAGCTGCCGCGTGTGTTCGAAATCTGACCGTTGGACACATGTCAGTTCCTTAGTGACCCAGGGTCATTTTGGACAAATCAGGTCGGGTTGCCTCCTGGCTATAAATAGCCCACCCCTACACCATAAATGGTGGCTGCTCAGAGTTAGTACATGACTTTTGTCGTTTGAGAGCAACCCACCTCTGAACTTTTTGAGAGAGAATCCTTGCAAGGACAAAGCCCAAAACACCGAGAGCCAAAGAGTGTTAGGCATCACTGAAGTCTTTTTGTCCGCGTGATCTGAAGACTTATTACACTTGAGGACTGTGAATCCTCCAGCCGGTTAGGCGTCGCGTTCTGAGCATCCAAGAGTCATTGTGGATTGCCGGTGAACGAAGTCTATGAAGGTTTGGAAGTCTCCCTTGAAGACTTACCAGAGTGATTGGGCGAGGACTAAGTGTTCTTAACTCAAGGGGAATAAGGTGAAGACGCGGTGTTCTGAGTTGAATCTCAGCCTCCCTAACCAGATGTACAGTTGTCACAGCAACTGGAACTGGTCGAACAAATCCCTTGTCCTCTCCGAGCAACTGGTTCTATCCTACCTCTCTTGCCTTACTTACAGTTTGTCTTCGTGAATTCTTTGCCTACGTTTATCTGTTTGACTTCACTGAGTGAAGACTGTTGTCTGTTTGGCTTCATACTATCTTCCATCCTGATCCAATCAACCTAGCTGCTTATAGTCTTCGTGCTTTCACTTCATTGCTTATTTGACTATGGCTTGTCTAGTGTAGTCTACCTTCCGCTGCATATCAATAGGTTCATTTCCATCGTTTGTCTTCAAAACATCCATGTTTTGAAGACTTCCATAAAAATCGCCTATTCACCCCCCTCTAGTCGAATACTAGCACTTTCAATTGGTATCAGAGCAAGGTGCTCCCTTGTTCTGTGTGATTTGGTTTAACCACCTGGAGTATAGCTATGTCGACTGCAGGGATAATCAAGGTCTCCGCTGCGTGTCCTATCTTTGATGGTCGAGATTATCCAAAATGGAAAGTAATGATGAAGAAACGCCTTCTCGCCATGAACAGTGAACTGTGGACTGTCACAAAAATTGGTCTCACAGATTTATGCAAGATGGCGAATGCTAACGACATTCAAAAGTACACTCGTCTGGATATTACGGCTAAGGATATTATATGCTCATGTCTATCCATTGACGAGTTCAGGCGCGTCAAGCATCAGCTTATCTGGGACCGGATTTGTGATGTCTACGAGGGTCATCGAACCCGTCAAGACCCATGGTTTTGCGAGTTCAAAGAATCTCTTAAAACGATGTCTTTCGAACCCGAGCCATCAGATCAAAACTACTGCCTCATGGCACATAGTGTCAAGGTAACCTCTGTTGATTCTAAACCTAGCTACAAAACACTTGCTAAAATTACAACTGAACAACAGAATGCCATGGAACATATTCAAAAGCTGTTAGACAAAAGCGATGACCTGTTGGACGCGGAAATGACCCGATCTCAGTCCTTAGTTGAAGACATAAAAAATCTTCATGTTAAGTATGAGGAACTTGAAAGTTGTCATGAATCGCTCTCAATCTCTCATGAAAAGCTTTCCTATGATTATCTTCAAAGGAAGCAGGAACTTGAGAAATTGAGATCGGCTCATGAAGATCTTCAAAAGGAAAACGAGCCACTCTGCGCTCAACAGATCAGTTCCACTCAGGAAGGATTTGAACCACCATGTCTGAAATGTATTGAGCGTGATAATGCTGTCTCTATTGCTGAATGTTCAACTGCTACTACTGTTGCAATATCTTCAACTACTGATGTGGTAACTAACCCCTCATCTGAGGATACCACTACTATTGCTGATGAGAATGCCAGGTTGAAGTCGTTACTTGAGACAGGAATGTACAAAAGTCTCAAAGGGCATAAGACACTATGCGATGTCCTTAAAAGGCAGATTCTGAACCGAAACCCTAGGAAAGAGGGTGTTGGGTTCGAGAGGAAAATGAATGTTGATGGTTCTTACTGGATGCCTGAGCAGTACCCCAAAACCACATGGGTTGCTGCTAAGGAACCTTCAGTAGATCCATCTACCCTATCTGGCTTCACTAGTGCTAACCCAATTATCATTGATGAATCCTTTGATGCAAACTATAAACTGTTCAGGAATCAGAATGGTGAAGTGTTTGCCAGGTATATTGGTACTAACTGCAGGAATGGACCACCTCTTAAGAAGATCTGGGTACCCAAAAGGTGTCTTGAAAGTCTTCCCGTGAATGTCGTTGGGAAGAAGACAAACCCTAGACCAAAGGCTTCATATGGTCCAAAGGCTTCATACAGACAGAAGACTCACCCGAGTCACCCTAACGCCAATGTTTTGCAGGGAAATCATATCTGACCTTTGAATATGAGTGTGTTTCATAAAACCGCTATGTTCATAAGTCTAAGAACTTTTCTGCTTATTCATATGAGTATTATTCTCCTCCTACAAGGCTATTTGCTAGGGCTTCAAAGCCGAAGTTCTCAGATGCTGCACTTAGACTCATTGCTTCTAAGCCACCCCTGAAAATGTGGGTGGTTAAGAAAACTTAGCTCTCTTTTGAATATGAGCGTGTTTCATCAAACCGCTATGTTCATAAGTCTAAGAACTTTTCTGCTTATTCATATGAGTATTATTCTCCTCCTACAAGGCTATTTGCTAGGGCTTCAAAGCCAAAGTTCTCAGATGCTGCACTTAGACTCATTGCTTCTAAGCCACCCCTGAAAATGTGGGTGGTTAAGAAAACTTAGCTCTCTTTTGCAGGGAAAGGTCTCCAGCCGAAAATCAAAGGCATCTGATGCTTATGCTGGGGACCTTAAACATCTTGTGGGGCGCAAGATAAAATGCCCAAATGGTCTTACTATGTATTTCGTCCCGGGATTCCTTGACATTCATCCTATCTATCCTAACCAAGATCTGAACTTCTATGTTCCACTTGTTCGTCAAATGTTTATGCTTCACAACTCGCTTGGTGAAGGCTATCCCCCAAACTGTACTATAGGCTATGACACCTCATGCTTTAGAATGGATTATGGATAGTGGCTGCACCAACCACATGACTGGTGATCGAAGTCTTCTGATGGATTCAACTCTTCGGCCGTCTGATAAGAGTCATATCACATTTGCTGACACTGGTAAAAGTAAGGTATTGGGTCTTGGTAGAGTTGCAATCTCAAAGGATCAGCACATGGATAAAGTGATGCTTGTTGACTCCCTTGGTTTCAACTTAATGTCTGTATCAATGCTATGTGATTTGAATATGATTGTGATATTTGGAAAATATTGTTGCCTTGTCCTTATGGAATCTGACAAATCTCTAGTCTTTAAAGGGTATGGAAAAGATGATCTGTATATGGTAGATTTCTTAGCAAGACCACAGCTAGCCACATGTCTTCTAGCAAAAGCTTCAGAGTGCTGGCTTTGGCATTGGAGGCTAGGACATGCAGGCATGAGGAACTTGTACACTCTCGCGAAGAAGAAGCATGTCGTGGGCATCGAAGGCGTCAAGTTCAAGAAAGATCATCTGTGTGGTGCCTGTGAAGCTGGGAAGATGACTAGGGCCAAGCATCCCTCGAAGACAATCATGACGACATCTCAACCCTTCGAGCTGCTTCACATGGACCTATTTGGCCCTACTCATTACTCTACTCTTACTACCACTGCTTGTCTCTATGGTTTCGTTATTGTTGATGATTACTCAAGATATACCTAGGTGCATATAATTCTCTATAAGAATGAAGTGCAAGATGTCTTCAGACGCTTTGCCAATCGTGCCATGACGAACTACGGTGTCAAGATCAAGCACATCAGAAGTGATAATGGCACATAATTCAAGAACACCGGCCTCGACACTTACCTTGATACGCTTGGCATCACTCATGAGTTTTTTGCTCCATACACACCTCAGCAGAATGGCACCGTGGAGCGCAAGAACAGGACCCTCATCGAGATGGCTCGGACGATGCTAGATGAGTACAAGACTCCAAGAAAGTTCTGGCCTGAAGCCATTGACACTGCATGCCACATCATCAACCAAGTTTATCTTCACAAGCTTCTGAAGAAGAAATCATATGAGATGCTAACTGGTAAGAAGCCAAACGTCAATTACTTTAGAGTATTTGGTGCTAGGTGCTAGATCAAGGATCCACGTCACACTTCAAAATTTGCACCGAAAGCAAATGAAGGTTTTATGCTTGGTTACGGAAAGGACTCGCACTCCTACAGAGTCTTCAACCTCTTTCACTATAAAGTGGTTGAAACTGTGGATGTGCAGTTCGATGAGACTAACGGCTCGCAAAGAGAGCACCTGCCAAATGTGCTAGATGAAGTTCCTCCTAGTGAATTTATCAAGCTCATGGGTACTGGTGAGAACATACCGTCCGAACCTCAGGCTGAAGATGAACTCATCATTGCACCAAGTCAACCTGACGACAATGCTCAGCCTGAAGTCAATGCTAAAGCTGAAGACAATGATCTGCAAGGGCAAAATCTTCGTCCAGTACATCCCCTGTTGCAAATGAAGTACAGATTGAGAAGATCATTGACAACATCAATGCACCTGGTCCACTCACTCGTTCAAAAGCAACACAACTGGCAAATTTCTATGGACACTTTGCATTTGTCTCAATATCTGAACCCAAGAAAGTTGATGAAGCCTTCATGGAACCTGAATGGATTCAAGCCATGCAAGAAGAGCTTTATCAGTTCGAGCTAAATAATGTCTGGGAACTAGTCAAGCGTCCAGATCCTCGCAAGCATAATATCATTGGCACCAAATGGATCTATGCAACAAACAAGATGAACATGGTCAAGTTGTCAGAAACAAGGCTCGTCTGGTTGCTCAAGGCTACACTCAAATTGAAAGGATTGACTTTGATGAAACATTTGCTCCTGTGGCAAGACTTGAAGCCATTCGCATACTGCTTGCATATGCCAATCATCACAATATTCTTCTGTACCAAATGGATGTGAAGAGTGCCTTTCTCAATGGCAAGATTGAAGAAGAAGTGTATGTTGCACAACCACCTGGCTTTGAAGATCCAAAACATCCTGATATGGTGTACAGGCTCAACAAGGCACTGTATGGCCTCAAACAAGCTCCTCGCGCTTGGTATGACACGCTCAAAGACTTCTTGAAGAGCAAAGGCTTCAAACCTGGTTCACTAGATCCAACACTCTTCACGAAGTCATACGATGGTGAACTGTTTGTGTGCCAAATCTATGTGGATGACATTATCTTCGGCTGCACTGACAAGAGATACAGCGACGAGTTTGGACACATGATGCAAGAGCAATATCGGATGTCCATGATGGGCGAGCTGAAGTTCTTCCGTCAGTAGAGAAACGACATCTTCATATCTCAAGAGAAATACCTCAAAGAATGCCTGAAGAAGTTTGGAATGCAAGACTGCAAAGGTTACACGACGCCAATGCCAACCAAAAGTCATCTGGGTCCTGACGACAATGGTAATGAGTTTGATCAAAAGGTATACCGCTCCATGATTGGTTCCTTACTTTACTTATGTGCATCTAGGCCAGATATAATGCTTAGCGTTTGCATGTGTGCCCGATTCCAAGCGGCACCAAAGGAGTCGCATCACGTAGCGGTGAAGCAAATTCTTTGATATTTGGCTTACACCCCAACGATAGGATTATGGTATCCAAAGGGCTCGACATTTGATCTGATTGGGTATTCTGATGCTGATTATGCTGGTGACAAAGTTGATCGCAAGTCCACCTTAGGAACATGTGACTTTCTCGGTCGATCACTTGTCTGTTGCTCTTCAAAGAAGCAGAACTGTGTGTCACTCTCCACTGCTGAATCTGAATACATTGCTGCTGGATCATGCTGTGCTCAGCTTCTATGGATGAAGCAAACTCTCAAGGACTATGGCATCAACACGAAGAATGTGCCACTCTTCTGTGACAATGAAAGCGCCATCAAGCTTTCCAAGAATCCAGTTCAACACTCGAAGACAAAGCACATTCAGATCCGCCATCACTTTCTCAGAGATCATGTCAACAAGGAAGACATTGATATCATTCACGTCAACACTGAAGAGCAACTGGCTGATATTTTCACTAAGCCCTTGGATGATAAAAGGTTTTGCAAGTTGCGGTGTGAGCTAAATATCTTAGAATCCTCAAATGTCCTGTGAATGGACACACATCCTA
Source organism: Triticum aestivum (assembly GCF_018294505.1). Taxonomy (NCBI): domain Eukaryota; kingdom Viridiplantae; phylum Streptophyta; class Magnoliopsida; order Poales; family Poaceae; genus Triticum; species Triticum aestivum. Next base: position 541,234,006 of record NC_057802.1, read on the forward strand.
ACGCTTATGCATGTTGACGACTTAGATGTGCAACACATGAAGTAACGTATATCTTCAATTAATGAAGACTTACCTTCTGAGTGTGAATACATTAATGTGGAATTTGACTTCGGAGCGCCGCGATAATTGTCCGCCGTGTCTGGGTCTAATACTTCCTATACGGTGGGTAACGCCACCACCAAATTCTTATTGAAGTGTTTCTCTTGGCGTTACAATTGCAAAGTCTTCGCATTTGGATTGTCTTCAACATTAATTTATCCTCATGATTTATCTTCACAATGTTGATTTGGTTCATATACATACATACATATATATATATATATATATATATATATATATATATATATTTGTGTTCTGTCCTCTACAACATTCACTTATAGCTATGTCTTCACTCTTGAATCTTTTGATCTAAGTGAATGTGATCGGACCCTAACCTGTTCTATGCTTCTACCTCAACTCTATCTATCCAAATCTTATGCATTCTATTGAAACCTGTCGATTGTCTTCACTGAGTCCTTGTGAGCTGATGTCAATCTGACAAATATTTAATTTGTTTTTAATGCTGCATCCTTATTGCCTGAAAACCGGAGAAGCCGAAACGACCACCCGACAATCCAGGCGTGCGTGGGAACATGGAACAACTTCCAATGCGTTGCATGTTTGCCACGTGTCCCTCAGATGTGAACCGCCAGGGGCACCTGAGTAATTGTGCTGTGTTGTCCCTTTCCTTATAAATACACATCACATCACGGTCAAAAATATTTCTTCCACCTCCACACCTCGCTCAAAACCCTAGCACCACCGCTGGCTCTTGACGACACCGGCGACGAAGCGCTTAGCTGCCGCGACCTCACCGACGCCGTCCTCACGCCGGCCGCGGACCTTGTCTTCTCCGCCACCGCCGTAGGTGTCTTCCGTCGCCAAGTTAGGGCACGGGAGATTGAACTGCTCGGCCTCCAACTCCGTTCTGTCTAGCAGTTCTTCGTGTGGTAATTTAAACTCACTTTTTATTGCCTTTTTGATCTGATAGATTCATCCTTCTCTACCAAAAGTGGTTTCTCTGCTTACAAAGTTGAATCTATCATGTTCTGCATCTCATATTATGCCTAGTCTATTCACTTATGCTTCACTACAAGTTAGATTCCTCACTTGTACCTATTCTTGGATTCGTACAAATCTGGAACCAACTCACAACAAATAAGTGAATGTCTTCGCGTTATGAGGTCAATGTCTTCAAACTGATTTATCTTCAAAATCTTCTGAGAATGCATATGACCTCTTCCCCTTCCCTCGCACCTCTAATGCTGTTACGGGTACATGTCCATGGGAGAATCCCTTGGTTCTCATAGTCTGCATTCATTTGCAGAATTCTTACAGAGTCACATCAATTCTCCTGAAGCCAGTTCCTGTCTGACCAGCCGTCGGAAGCCTTTGCAAGTTCTGAAGCCATTCAACTTAAGCTTCATGGCAACAGAAAAATCAGCTAGAAAGGGCGGCAGACGGCACCGTGGAAATACATCCAAAGATTTGCCACCAAATCTGCATGAAATGTACAAGACAGACCCTGAAGAAACTTATGGTGAACGCAAAACTCGAATCCAGTGGATTCGAAGATATTGGGCTGAAGAATGGTTTAAGTACAGATTTGTCACGGCTGAGTATGCTGAGAAGAATGCCATCAAGCAACCCTGGGGAGATATATTATAGAAAAATCATCAACCCCAGTCCCTGTCTGAAGCTATTGATCAAGGCTTCTACCCGTGCATGGTTCGCGGACCACAGCCAGAGAATGCTGACCCATCTTCTCTGCTACGGTGTCGTGAAGACGATCTGTTCAAACGCAACTTCAAGTTTGCCAAGGATTCTGCTGTGAAGAACAAGAAGGCATTTGAACTCGACTTCAACCCTGGTCCATCTGCTCCTCGGGATGATGGCACCCGTGAAGCCAATGAAAACAGAATCGTGCCCTTCTACAACCTTGAAGGCCTCATCACTTACATTGCAGTTCAAGGGGTTGCTATGGATCACTCAGCTGATGACGCAGATTCTGATGAAGTGCCAGCTCCTCCTAAGCCACCGAAGTAGAAGAAAACTAAGGCTTCAAAACCCTCTGTCGCACCAAAGCTTCACGTGTGAAGCCATTGGCAGCTGCCCCTCCTGCATCAAGTATGCAATCTGAAGATCTCTCTCGCATCTCCAAGAAGACCGAGAAGTCTATTCAGAAGAAGAAGCCCATCCTGAGTTCTGGTCAAGCACTGACCCTAGCTGCCGTTCTGAGGAACGAGAATGAAGCCATTGATCTGTCAAGTGACGATGATCTTGATAAAGAGGAAACAAGAAGCGGAAATCTTCAACGATTTGCCCCTCTTTGATGTGGACATCCTCAACAACTTCATTGATGAGTGGTTTGCCAATCCGGATCTCAGCATTGATGATCTTCAACTTCCCATTAGCATCAGCGTCGCTTTCCATAGTGCCATTGCAAATGAGCTAGCTCTGGCTCAGAAGATAGTTGAGCTTAAGAACAAGATTGACTATGAAAAGGCTCAATTCAAGAAGCACATGGCCAAGCTCAATGTCACTGATGTTCAGAACTTCAAGAAACTGCTGCATGATCTCAAGGAAGCGTTTCACAAGAAACGTGAAGAGGCAAAAGGTTCAAGAGAGCGAATCAAACACCTTGCTGCCAAATGTGTTCAGGCTCACAATGAAGCTGAAAAGCGCAAGGCTCTTGGGCGTCCAGGCATCGACCCCAAGATGGCTGCCAAAAAGAAGAAGCCAACTGTGGCCCAAGCTGAGGCGTCAAGACAGGAAGCACCTCGCATTGTCTTCCCTGCCAGCATGACAGGTTCGAAGCCTAAGGTCCCGACAGTTGCGTCAGAACTTAAGAAGATAAGGGCAGCCGAGGCCGAGGCCAGGAAACGCAAGAACAAAAATGCCTCTGATGATGCTCCACTCTCCAAGAAGCAAAAGACAAAGTCTTCAAAGAAGAATCGGGCTGCTCCTTCAGAGCCCCTTCTTGTCGAACCCCTCTCAGTTGCTCGTCCTGCATCCCCCCACCAAGAGCATCAACTAGTACTTCACGAGCCTCTTTCACAGAGGCTCCTGAAGCTGAAGAAGGTCCAGCTGTTGACCCCACCGCAGCTGAATACATTGGTCCCCAAGACAATGTTGAAGATGATGTAGTTCTTCCTCAGATCGAGCACCAAAAGGTATCATCGCCTATTCTCACGAACAACGAAATCATCAGCATTGGTCGTCCCTTGACGCCAATTGCTCAGGATGCATCATGGGCTGATCGCCCCCAACTAGAAACTCCAAGTCAAAGTTCACCAAGTACTCCCCCACCTCAAGTCACCACTCCGGTGCTTGATGATGATGATGACTCTGTGGTCCATCCAACTCCCACTCCACAAGCAACGCCTGCATTCCGTAGGCTTCACAAAGGACCAAGGCCACAAGTTGCTATGCCGAGCGTTCCAGCAGGAGAAGTGCAACCCAACTCAGCAGTACGACATGTGTTTCCTGAAGCCACTCCTTCTGTGAACGTCTCTGAGTCTGAAGCCAAGGCTGCTGAAGACATACCGGCTGCATCAGCCGAAGAAAATCAAGAACCCCGTGAAGAAGAAGAGCGTGTTGTCACACGCCCCACCAATCAAGAAAATATTCTCGAGTAGAACGTGTCTGTGCCCGACCCTCCAGCTACTCAAGTGGAGGTTGAAAATACTGAGGCGGCCACCAACAACACTACTAAAGCAAGTGACATTGTCATGGCTGAAGCTAATGTGGCGCCTATAGTTAATACGGTGTCTGAAGCCAATGATGCACCTGCAACCAATGTGCAGTCTGAAGCCCTTGTCAATGCCACTGCTCCTGTACCGCCTCCAAGGCCTCACACCATTGAGCAAGCATTTTATCAAGGCGAGCTTGTCACTGTTAGATGGCCTATTCTGGTTCCTCCGCCTGCTCCCGGACCTCAATTTGATTATCATGTGGAGCACAGGCCTTAGGTTCAGAAGCCAAAACCAAGGCTGCCAAGGTTTCCAGGTACTGCATCTGCCCCAGGATCATTCAATGCACATGGTTTCATTGAACACAACACCTGCTTTGATAGTGCCAAGAAGCCATATTCAAGGCCAAGAATTTCATCTGATCGGTTCTGGAGCTATCAGCAGCGCAGTTATTATTCCTGTGTCTTATACAATCAAGGGCGTATTTTTCCTCATATGCATCTAGACTGCGAAGCCATTGCTGGACTGCCCTGCTTGGAAGAAGCCCTAGACTGCTTCAGAGATGCCAGCCTTCTGCAGTTTGTGACCGACAAGGAAAATTGGAATGAAGAGCTTCTGCTACAATTCTATGCTACACTACACATTCGCGGCTACAACAGGGATATCAAAACTTGGGTCCTTGAGTGGATGATAGGCAATGTCCGTCATGAAGCCAAAGCTCTTGATATCATTGAGCTTGCTGGCCTGCCCACTCCAGGTGAACTCTATGAACCTGGTTGTCAGCTTCACCGCAATGCTTTAGAGAGCATATTCCAGAAGCCCGAGCCCAACATGCGCCAAATGCTGAGTATGATGAAGCCTCTGCCACAAGATGCTGAATATCCTAAGGAATTCTTTGTTGAAGATTTAGAGTATCTGCCCCGCACCATCTATCACATTATCAGGCGAACTCTATGGCCCATCAAAGGACATTCTTCTGCAGCAAAACTTGAAGGCTCGATGAAGACATTGGTCTTCTATATTCTCAATGGCATCAGCTTCAATGCTCAGGATTTCTTCATTCGACAACTTGCTGCGTCTGGCTCAGATATATTTGGTCTGAAATTTTATGCTCCATGGGTAATGCGACTTATCAAGCTTCACTCTGGTGTCAGCTATCAGCCCTCTGCGCGCAACCATCTCATATTTCCTGCTAGAGCTTGATATGGCTGTCGAAGCCATATACCCAGAGCCTGCCAAGGAGGCAATTTATCTTCACAATGTCGATCGTCAAAGTTTCTCTCAACATGTTGAAGGAGTTCATGCTGCCACTCGTGTTTATCCTTTGGCTGGAAATACACGTGCACCTCATCGTGCCCATACTGAAGCCACTGAAAGCACTATTGCTCAAAGGCCTCGGAAGAGATCTTGTGTGCTCAATGACCGAGAGCTTCTTGTGGCTTTGCATCAGAAACATGATAAGCATCATTACTGGCTCAAGCGTCAAATGCAAAGTCTCTTGATGGATGTTAATCGCATTCGCAATCTAGCCACCAAGAATGCATTTGTCACTCATGAAACCTGTCGGCGGTCGTGGAAGAGTCTGACACTACTTAGTTCTGAAGATGATCTTCAACAAGATGGCTTCACAGAGAGATTCAAATTTGATTCCACTCCTCCCAGGAATGCTGTCTTGTGTCGGACTCCTTCACTCGAAGACTCTGAGTACTCCTCCTCAGTGGCAACTGTCAATGCCAGAGTCATCGATGATGAAGATGATGCTACTACACCTACTACCACTTCGGCGCGTATCGACACTGCACCAGGCCCCTCTGCACCACCAAACTCCAACGTCGACCCCGCTCCTTCTGGGAACGAATAGATGCTCTATGTCTTCAAACTTTTTTGGTCATTACTGACAAAAGGGGGAGAAGCATATGAGTTGATAGTCTTCAAGCGGGTCCTTATGGGTGGTTGCATTACTTTTGCCAAGTCTTACAACTCTCATTTTTGATACATCTGGTTCTCTGAGTTGTAACACTTAAACTTGATGGTCATCTGCTACTTTATCTGCTATTCTGTGATGCGATGATAAATTCTGCATGAAGTCATTCTGCAAACGTCCATTTGTCATTATGCATATCATTATCCTGGTTAATTCTTATATGCATAATGCATTGTCTTCACACTTTGATGATGGCCTCTGAGGAAGTCCTGGATTAGGGGGTCCTCGGACAGCCGGACTATATACTTTGGCCGGACTATTGGACTATGAAGATACAAGATCGAAGACTTCGTCCCGTGTCCGGGTGGGACTCTCCTTTGCGTGGAAGGCAAGCTTGGGAATTCGGATGTGTAGATCTCCTTCTCTGTAACCGACTCTGTGTAACCCTAGCCCCCTCCGGTGTCTATATAAACCAGAGGGTTTAGTATGTAGGACGATGGACAATCATAATCATAGGCTAGCTTCTAGGGTTTAGCCTCTACGGTCTCGTGGTAGATCAACTCTTGTAATACTCATATCATCAAGATCAATCAAGCAGGAAGTAGGGTATTACCTCCATCGAGAGGGCCCGAACCTGGGTAAACATTGTGTCCCCCGCCTCCTGTTACCATTAGCCTTAGACGCATAGTTCGGGACCCCCTACTCGAGATCCGCCGGTTTTGACACCGACATTGGTGCTTTCATTGAGAGTTCCACTGTGCCGTCACGATAAGGCTTGATGGCTCGTTCAATCATGAGTAACGATGCGATCCAGGGTGAGGTTTTCCTTCCCGGATAGATCTTCGTATTCGGCGGCTTCGTACTGCGGGCCAACTCGCTTGGCCATCTGGAGCAGATCGATAGCTACGCCCCTGGCAATCAAGTCAGGTTTGGAAACTTGAACTACATTGCCGCATCCGCGGAGACTTGATCTTCGACGGATTCGGGCCCATGTCAGGTGCGCCGAACAGCCACGATGAGCATGACTTAGATGTGCCCTCGGACGGTGTTCGGGAGATCACACCTGCGGCTGCCCCGTCCCTTAATCTGGAGCAGGTCGTGCCATCCAAGGACGGGTGGATAGGCCCCGCCCCGGAAACCGCACACTCATCAGCGATAGAGCCGAACATAGTCTTCACCTCCGAAGAGATCTGTGTCATTGGACCCTCGGACTCGTTTCCGGCAATAGGATCCGAACCGCGTGCGTCCGTGCCTATTGAATCTGATTGGGCACCGATCATGGAGTTTACCTCCGCGGACATCTTTTAGCACTCGCCCTTCGGCGACGTGCTAAATTCATTGAGGTGTCTCTCTCTATCAGGAGACTCTTGGCCGAACTATGTCCGGCTTGAGTGGGAAGCGGACGACGAAGAAATTTGTTCCCCATCCACCACCCACTGAATAGCCACTGTCGATGACTTAACCGACGTGCTTGACTTCAACTCCGAAGACATCGACAGTATGGACGACGACGCATGAGAAGAATAGGAACCACCGCCCTCACGGTGCTGGACAGCCACCTCATCATATGATATATACATGGTGGATACCCCCAAAGAAAGCAATGTCGATGAGGCAACGGAGGATAATCCCCTTGAGAAACAATCTAAACACCGGCGTCATAGGCGCCGCTCCAAGCCCCGCCATAGCAAAAATAGCGATACCGGCACAAGAGATGATAACAATCCGGATGGTGCCGAAGACGAAAACAACCCCGCCCAGCCAGGCTTCGAGCAGGCCGAGCGGGAGGATGGGCACGCTAGCCCTAAGGAACAGGCAACAGACGGAGAACCAGAGGATGACAATTACATGCCCCTCTCCGAAGACGAAGCGAGCCTCGGCGGCGAAGAATTCATCGTGCCTGAGGATCCCGTCGAGCAGGAGCACTTTAAGCGCCGGCTTATAGCCACTGCAAAAAGCCTAAAGAAAAAACAGCAGCAACTTCAAGCTGATCAAGATCTACTAACTGATAGATGGACTGAGGTCCTGGCAGCCGAGGAATACGGACTCGAGCGCCCTACCAAAAGTTACCCAAAGCGCAGGTTGCTACCTCAACTAGAGGAAGAGGCATCAAAGCCTACACTACCAGCGCATGATGCGGCTGACCGGCCACATCGGGGCCGAGACAAAGCGGCGTTTCAGCCCGAAGTCCAGCCCGCACCCCGACGCCAAAAAAGCAAAAACACGAAGGCCCGGGGCTCCACACATGACCTACGAGACAAATTGAATAACAAAGCAGGACAGTCAAGATCGATCTACGGATCACGGGGGCGCGCCCCATCACGCGACGATGACCATCACGCCGGATATACCAACAAATCCGGCCGGACCGAATACAATGTAGCCCGGCACAGAGGCGCCGCACACCCCCAATGCTTCACTGATGAAGTAATGGATCATGAATTCCCAGAAGGGTTCAAACCTGTGAACATTGAATCATATGATGGTACTATAGACCCCGCGGTATGGATAGAAGATTTCTTGCTCCACAATCACATGGCTCGCGGGGATGATCTACACGCCATCAAGTTACTCCCACTAAAACTCAAGGGATCGGCTCGGCATTGGCTGAACAGGTTGCCAGCAAACTCCATCAGAAGTTGGGAGAACCTGGCAGACGCATTCCTGGATAACTTCCAGGGCACTTATGTACGACCACCGGACGTTGATGATTTAAGTCACATAACCCAACAGCCCGGAGAGTCAGCCAGGAAATTCTGGACTCGGTTCCTAACTAAAAAGAACCAAATTGTCGACTGTCCGGATGCCGAAGCCCTAGCGGCCTTTAAGCATAACATCCGTGATGAGTGGCTTGCCCGACATCTCGGCCAAGAAAAGCCAAAGTCCATGGCAGCCCTCACGACACTCATGACCCGCTTTTGTGCGGGCGAGGATAGCTGTTTGGCTCATAGCAACAACACAGCAAGCAATCCTGGCACATCAAAAGCCAGAGACAGCAATGACAAACCACAACGCAACAAACACAAGTGTCGCAAAAACGGTGATAACGCCAAAGAAACGGCAGTCAACGCCGGATTCAGTGGCTCTAAATCCGGTCAGCGGAAAAAGCCATTCCAAAAGAACAATTCGGGCCCGTCTAGTCTGGACCGCATACTCGATCGTCCATGCCAAATTCACGGCACCCCAGGAACACCAGCCAATCACACTAACAGAGAATGCTGGGTCTTCAAGCAAGCCGGCAGGTGAGGTGCCGCAAACAAGGAGCAAGGGTCTTAAAGCGATGACGACGATGAGGAGCCCCGATCACCAAACAAAGGAGGGCAAAGGAAATTTCCCCCACAAATCAAAACGGTGAATATGATAAACGCCATCGACATCCCCAAATGGGAATGGACGTGCACACTTAGGGATGTCGACTTAACAGAGCCAGTCGCCCCACAATATAAACTACGGCCGATCACTTTCGATCATATGGATCGTCCGGCTAATACCAATCAGGGTAATTCAGCCGCACTCGTCCTTGACCGAATAATTGACGGGTTCCACCTCACACGAGTCGTTATGGACGGAGGCAGCAGTCTAAACCTGCTGTATCAGGACGCAGTGCGCCAGATGGGTATCGATCATTCGATGATCAAACCCACTAAAACCACATTTAAAGGTGTTATACCAGGTGTGGAGGCCAGTTGTACAGGCTCCATCACTCTGGAGGTAGTCTTCGGATTGCCAAACAATCACCGTACCGAAGAGTTAGTCTTTGACATCATCCCCTTTCGCAGTGACTATCAGGCACTGCTCGGACGAACTGTGTTCGCTCAATTCAACGCGGTGCCACATTATGCCTACCGTAAACTCAAGATGCCCGGTCCGTGCGGCGTCATCATGATTAATGGCAGGGCCGAACTTCCCCTCACTGCCGAAGAGTCTACCGCCGCTTTAACAGCAGAAGCAACGAGTGGCACCTTTCAATCGAACCATGAGTCGACGGCCGAGCTCCCGGATACCGCCAAAGGAGTCCGAACTACTGCGTGGCAGGATAGCCCGGCTCGTCCGGAGCTCAATTAAACACTTCGGCAAAAGTTAAGACAGGCCACATACCGCGGTTCAACCGCTCTGTGGCACACAAACATTTCTTGCATTTTCTTTGCAGGTTCACCTTTGCGTAGGCCAGGACTGATGGCGCGGAAACAGTTCGAACGCGTAAGGGAATCTTTAGATATTCCCCTCGATGACCATCCGACCACACTTCGGATCCACATACAACTTCCTCCCGCCTGGTCTCAGTAGGTTCCACAGTCATAACTCTTTTTATCACATTACCTGTACTCAAACGCATTGGGGTATTACTCAAACACAATATGTGGATTTATATGACGCTTGTCTGCTGTTATTTCTTATTGAAATTCTTTTGTCAAAAGGCAGCTGCACATCGTGATATGCCTTAATATGCCAGGGGATTCATTATACCCATAATACGGCAATAAAGTCCGAACACCTTCGCGGCAGTTCGACACCCCGAACTTATAGCATCATATGCATCAGCTCCGAATCATGTCTTGGGTCAATAGTTGGGTTTGCCCGGCTCCCATGTTTTGGTATCTTACGTTCCGCTATATCGGCTAAGGTAGCACAGGGAGAACTACTGTGATTGTGTCCCGGTTCTTCCGGACGAGCACCTCAGTAGAGAAAGCCGAAAATTGACTGTCATGATACAGCGAGAGCTGGTCAGCTGTTCGAGAGGTTGTAAAATCTTTAAGGATTTCTTCCGCATAATGCCACAACCAATGCAGCGTGCGATGGATCGGTTTTTCTTCCGATCAGGTGCTTATAGAGTCCCTCGTGCGGTCTTCCGAACACCAGGGGCTGCGCCTACCTTCCTTTTGTCAAGCTCCTATGGCTAAGTGAGAGTGATAAAGCCCTATAGTCCGATTGCCTGGTTCGTTGTGCTGAACACCTCCTTCAAGGACCCAAAACTAGGATAAAGAGTGCTCAGGTTTATCCCGAACACCCCCGTACTTACTACGTGGGGGCGGAAGCCGACGACTGGCCAACTCTCAGGATTAATATATAAAACAGCCGCACAGGAGGAAAAACTTCCAAATAACAGGCAATAAATAATAGAAATGACCTTGTTCAACATTACAAAGGACAACATGACCGTATTCATGGAAATACAATGTCCTTGGTGCATTGCTCCGCCGCAAGGCGGGCTCCTTTCAAGACACTATCATAATATAATTCAGGCTTGCGGTGCTCCTTCCCCTCCGGCGGTCCCTCGGTCATCAGCTTTTCCGCATCCATCTTCCCCTAGTGCACCTTTGCGCGGGCGAGGGCCATTCGCGCACCCTCCATACAGACCGACTGCTTAATGACTTCGAGTCGAGGGCAGGCACTCACAAGCCGCTTCACGAGCCCGAAGTAACTGCTTGGAATCGGCTCGGCGGGCCATAGCCGGATAATTAAATCCTTCATGGCTAGCTCGGCCGCCTTATGCAGTTCGATCAGCTGCTTCAGTTGATCGGCAAAAGGCACCGGCTAATTCGGTGCCAGATACTGCATCCAGAAGAGCTTATCCGTAGTGTTCCTTTCTTCGGCTCGGTAGAATTGGGCGGCATCGGATATGCTCCGTGGCAGCTCCGCAAATACCCCTGGAGAAATCAGAATTCAAATTGTCAACTTAATTTTCTCCTTTCAACTACTCGCTTTGTATAGAAAAAGCCTTACCAGCCGCAATTTTTCTCGCCTCCTGGATTTCCTTCAGGGCACCTTGGGCTTCCCGTCGGGCGTCACTTGCGGCATGGCGAGCTTGGGAGAGTTCGGATTCTTTCCCTGATAAAATCTGCTCCAAGGTCTCACATTTCTTCACGGCCTCCTGAATCTCTCGCTCAGCTTCAATAACCCGGGCCTCGTGCTTTTCGCGAAGAGCCTGCTCTGCGGCTGCCTTCTTCTCGGCTTCAGCCACAACCTTCTTAAGAGCCTCAACTTTGGCCGCCGCCCCTAGAGCACATCATAAAAATATTTTCATCATGCAAACTTATTCATTTGTGCTAAATAAACAAGGTTTCTGTATACCTTGTGAAGGAAATATGCCCTAGAGGCAATAATAAAGTATTATATATTTCCTTATATCATGATAAATGTTTATTATTCATGCTAGAATTGTATTAACCGGAAACATAATACATGTGTGAATACATAGACAAACAGAATGTCACTAGTATGCCTCTACTTGACTAGCTCGTTAATCAAAGATGGTTATGTTTCCTAGCCATTGACATGAGTTGTCATTTGATTAACGGGATCACCTCATTAGGAGAATGACGTGATTGACATGACCCATTACGTTAGCTTAGCACCCGATCGTTTAGTATGTTGCTTTTGCTTTCTTCATGACTTATACATGTTCCTATGACTATGAGATTATGCAACTCCCGTTTACCGGAGGAACACTTTGTGTGCTACCAAACGTCACAACGTAACTGGGTGATTATAAAGGTGCTCTACAGGTGTCTCCAAAGGTACTTGTTGGGTTGGCGTATTTCGAGATTAGGATTTGTCACTCCGATTGTCGGAGAGGTATCTCTGGGCCCACTCGGTAATGCACATCACTATAAGCCTTGCAAGCATTGTGACTAATGAGTTAGTTGCGGGATGATGTATTACGGAATGAGTAAAGAGACTTGCCGGTAACGAGATTGAACTAGGTATCGAGATACCGACGATCGAATCTCGGGCAAGTAACATACCGATGACAAAGGGAACAACGTATGTTGTTATGCGGTCTAACCGATAAAGATCTTCGTAGAATATGTGGGAGCCAATATGGGCATCCAGGTCCCGCTATTGGTTATTGACCGGAGAGGTGTCTCGGTCATGTCTACATAGTTCTCGAACCCAAAGGGTCCGCATGCTTAAAGTTACGATGACAGTTATATTATGAGTTTATGTGATTTGATGTACCGAAGGTTGTTCGGAGTCCCAGATGTGATCACGGACATGACGAGGAGTCTCGAAATGGTCGAGACGTAAAGATTGATATATTGGACGACTATATTCGGACACCGGAAGTGTTCCGGAGAAGTTTCGGATTAAACCGGAGTGCCGGAGGGTTACCGGAACCCCCCGGGGAAGTATTGGGCCTCGGTGGGCCTTGAGGGGAGAGAGAGGGCCGCAGCCAGGAGGTGGCGCGCCCCCTCCCAAGGGGAATCCTAGTTGGACTAGGAGAGGGGGGCGCAGCCCCATTTCCCTCTCCCTCTCCCTCTCTTTCCTTCCCCCCTTCTTTCCTAGTAGGACCAGGAAAGGGGAGTCCTACTCCTACTAGGAGGAGGACTCCCCCTCTCTCCTTGGCGCGCCTAGGGCAGCCGGCCTCCCCCTTGCTCCTTTATATACGGGGGCAGGGGGGCACCTAAGAACACACTTGATATACGATATTTTAGCCGTGTGCGGTGCCCCCCTCCACCAGATTACACCTCGATAATACCGTCGCGGAGCTTAGGCGAAGCCCTGCGTCGGTGGAACATCATCATCGTCACCACACCGTCGTGCTGACGAAACTCTCCCTCAACACTCGGCTGGATCGGAGTTCGAGGGACGTCATCGAGCTGAACGTGTGTAGAACTTCGGAGGTGCCGTGCGTTCGGTACTTGATCGGTCGGATTGTAAAGACGTACGACTACATCAACCGCGTTGTGATAACGCTTCCGCTGTCGGTCTACGAGGGTACGTGGATAACACTCTTCCCTCTCGTTGCTATGCATCACCATGATCTTGCGTGTGCGTAGGAAATTTTTTGAAATTACTACGTTCCCCAACACCTTGGTTATCCTCCAACTGCTTCTTCACTCGGCCAAGTTCTCCTTCGGCCCGCTCCAGACTCTGCCTCAGTCCGGATACTTCCGCAGTATGAGAGGCGGCAGTCGCTACAGACGCCTACTTATTACAAGAGATAGATGTCATCAAGTGAGTGTCCTACGAATATAAATTTGATCCTCTGTCCGGTTCTTTCTTTCACCGAACAGTGTATCAAGGGCTACTATCTATACTATGACACTCTCCCAAAACATACCTCAAAGCCTCTTGTAAGGCTGATACAGGAGTCATTCAGTCCACTCTCAGCGGACTGAATCTTCTCAATCACCGCACCCATAAGGGCACGGTGTTCATCAACGATGGAGGCGCTCTTCAGCGCCGTCGATAAAGTATCCGGCAACTCTGGTTGGACAGAGGTTGCCGGTGGAACAGGCATTCCCCCTCCAGCTGAGGGAGGCCGCCTGCCGGATTCTGGAGCCGTATTGGTCTCCGGAATCGCGTCCGGCTGGGGGCCGAATTCAAGATCGCCCCCACCGTCGACGTCCATGGGAGCCTTCTCTCCCATGGGTCCGGCCCCTGAAGTTTGACCTCCTGGCACCGCCCTTATGATCGTTGCCCCCCTCCTTGGTCTGGGTCCTTCTGGGACAAAACCTCGGTGTCACTGACATGTTTAGGGGTAGGGGCCTTCGGGGGTGTCCCGCTCTCCATAGCATCCGAACCTAGCAAATCCTAAGACGAGGATTGTTCGGTGCGGGACCTCGCCGGACTGCAAAAAACATATGGCTTAGATTAAAATATTATGCCATGACGAGCCTGGACGCATAAGCATGTTCGGACTTTATATACTCACGAGTTCACCAGGGGCTGGGCCCTGGGATCCCACTCCGGGCTGCTGTCGGCGGGGACGGCGGACTCCTCTGGAAGAGGAGATTTTCCCCTCTTAGGCGACTCGGCCTCCAAGGATGAGGAGGCCGTCCTTTTCTTTCTTCCCCCCGCAGGGGATTCGTCTTCCTCCTCCTCGTCGTCCTCTTCGGAGGAAGAATGGGCATTGGAGTCTTCAGATTTTGTGTCCGAAGCGCCACGGCGACGGAGGCCGCCCCTGGTTTTCTTGGCCTCCTTCTCGGCCTTCTTCCTCGGCGCCTTGTACGGCGCCGGGACCAGCATCTTCGTTAGAAGTGGGCCGGCCGGTTCTTCTGGCAGGGGGGCCGGACAGTAGATCCGCCCCGCCTTCTTCGTCCAGCCCTAGGAGAATTGGGGAAAGCACATTAAGCATCTTCCTCAGGATATGCGAATAAAACATATGAATTGCCAACATAACAGTGACTTACCGAACTTGCGGGGCGGGACAGTTGGTACCCGCGGTCCTCGGCGGAGTCCGGCCACGATTTGCTGGACTTGAAAAGCACCTTTTAGATGTCCTTGTGCGAGGAGCCAAAGAGCTCCGGTAGGGTCTGGTGCTTAGCCGGGTCGAATTCCCATAAATTGCAAGCCCGGTGTTGACAAGGAAGAATCCGGCGAACTAACATCACTTGGACTACATTGACAAGTTTGATATTCTTGTCTTCCATATCTTTGACGCGCGTCTGGAGCACTGACAGTTCATCGGATGAAGACCAGTTCAGGCACTTCTTGGGCCAGGACGTAAGCCGCAGGGGGGCTCTGGGTCGGAATTCGGGAGCTGCGGCCCATTCCGTGCCGCGCAGCTCAGTGATGTAAAACCACTACTGCTGCCACTCCTTGACGGAATCATTGAAAGCACCTGTTGGCCATTCGACGTTGGGCATCTTGCTCACCATGGCGCCTCCGCACTCGGCGTGCTTGCCGCTCGCTACCTTGGGCTTCACATTAAAAACCTTCCGCCATAAGCCGACGTGTGGCGAGATGCGGAGAAAGGCCTCGCACACGACGATGAATGTCGAGAAGTTGAGGAAGGAATTGGGGGATAGATCATGAAAATCGATCCCGTAATAATACATGATGCCGCGAACGAATGGGTGGAGGGGAAACCCTAGCCCGCGGACAAACTGAGGGAGGAATACCACCCTCTCGAGGTGTTCCGGAGTAGGGACGATCTGTCCCGCCGTCGGAAGACGGTGGCCGATTCTCTTGGCCAGATACCCGGCCTCCCGAAGCTTTTTGATATCCTTCTCCCGAACGGTAGAGGCCATCCACTTGCCTCCTGCTCCGGACATTTTCAGAAGACCCTTTTGGGCGGAGGAGACGAATTCTTGGGCGCTAGGGCTTGAGCGAGGGGGAATGGATGAGCAGAGGAAGAAGAAGGCGTGGGTGAAAAAGGGAGCCCTTATCCCCTTATAAAGGCAGCAGGGATCCTGCGCCTCCCCACTTACCCGGTAAACTCGCTTATTCCCCAAGCGCCACGTTGATGGCACGGTTGGGTTACCCACACCCGTATTGATGAGAATCCCGTGATAAGGGGACATGATCTCTGCTTCGACAAGACGCGCCAACAAAACCGCCTCACGATACGTGTGGTGGCTGGTTGAGAAAAACGGTTCGAATAATGACCGGGCCGTGGCGTCACGCTATGAAAAGTTGTCAGCAGATTAGATTTGTGGAATATTGTGCTCTCTACGGTGGTATGTGGTATTTGTTTTGCAGAGCCGGACACGATCCATGTGTTCAGAATCTTCTATGGAGTATTCGGAGAAGGAACCCGCCTTGCAATGCCGAAGACAATCTGCGCGCCGGACTCATAGTCATTGAAGCCTGGTTCAGGGGCTACTGAGGGAGTCCTGGATTAGGGGGTCCTCGGACAGCCGGACTATATACTTTGGCCAGACTATTGGAATATGAAGATACAAGATTGAAGACTTCGTCCCGTGTCCGGGTGGGACTCTCCTTTGCGTGGAAGGCAAGCTTGGGAATTCGGATGTGTAGATCTCCTTCTCTATAACCGACTCTGTGTAACCCTAGTCCCCTCCGGTGTCTATATAAACCGGAGGGTTTAGTCCGTAGGACGACGGACAATCATAATCATAGGCTAGCTTCTAGGGTTTAGCCTCTACGGTCTCGTGGTAGATCAACTCTTGTAATACTCATATCATCAAGATCAATCAAGCAGGAAGTAGGGTATTACCTCCATCGAGAGGGCCTGGACCTGGGTAAACATTGTGTCCCCCGCCTCCTGTTACCATTAGCCTTAGAGGCTCAGTTCGGGACCCCCTACTACCCGAGATCCACCGGTTTTGACACCGACAACCTCCACAAAGCAAAACCGGCCATGTGCATTTGCATTCAAACACAAATCATATATATGCACATCTTCAGGGGGAGCCTCATCTTATGTATGAAGACAATACTCACAACACTAAACTTTCACATACTTTTATCTCCGTTGAAAACTTCAACCAGTTTGTCATCAATCACCAAAAAGGGGGAGATTGTAAGTGCATCTAGTGCCACCCCTAGTTGGTTTTGGAGTATTGACGACAAACTTGGTTGAGGGAGTAATGTGTTTGTGAGAATTGCAGGATAACACAGGTAGTAGTCCCATATTGATTCGGTTTACCTACCAGAGATGACCCCTAAAAATATGTGAAGACAATGATGGTCTGTGAAGACATTCACATTGAAGACTATGACAGGAGAAGACATCACGTGAAGACTATGGAATGCAAAGACATAGTGGTTTCGTAGTTTCCTTTTATTCTTTGTTGAGTCATTGGAACCACCGTACTGTTAAGTGGGGTCCAAGTGAACAAAGTCAGAGTGACTGATGTGATGCTCAACCAAATCCTATGTCTTCGAGCGAAGACAATGAGAGCAAATCTTATCCAGAGCTGGATGAGTCAGCTTTACTTGTAGGCCAAGTCAAGCTGCCGCGTGTGTTCGAAATCTGACCGTTGGACATGTGTCAATTCCTTAGTGACCCAGGAGCATTTTGGACAAATCAGGTCGGGTTGCCTCCTGGCTATAAATAGCCCACCCTCTACACCATAAATTGGTGGCTGCTCAGAGTTAGTGCACGGCTTTCGTCGTTTGAGAGCAACCCACCTCCGAACCCTTTGAGAGAGAATCCTTGCAAGGACAAAGCCCAAAAAACCCAGAGCCAAAGAGTGTTAGGCATCACTGAAGTCTTTTTGTCCGCGTGATCTGAAGACTTATTACACTTGAGGACTGTGAATCCTCCAGCCGGTTAGGCATCGCGTTCTGAGCATCCAAGAGTCATTGTGGATTGCCGGTGAATGAAGTCTGTGAAGGTTTGGAAGTCTCCCTTGAAGACTTACCAGAGTGATTGGGCGAGGACTAAGTGTTCTTAGCTCAAGGGGAATAAGGTGAAGACGCGGTCTTCTGAATTGAATCTCAGCCCCCCTAACCAGACGTACAGTTGTCACAGCAACTGGAGCTGGTCGAACAAATCCCTTGTCCTCTCCAAGCAACTAGTTCTATCCTACCTCTCTTGCCTTACTTGCAGTTTGTCTTCGTGAAGTCTTTGCCTACGTTTATCTGTTTGACTTCACTGAGTGAAGACTGTTGTCTGTTTGGCTTCATACTATCTTCCATCCTGATCCAATCTACCTAGCTGCTTATCGTCTTCGTGCTTTCACTTCATTGCTTACTTGACTATGGCTTGTCTAGTGTAGTCTACCTTCCGCTGCATATCAATAGGTTCATTTCTATCGTTTGTCTTCAAAACTTCCATGTTTTGAAGACTTTCATAAAAATTGCCTATTCACCCCCCTCTAGTCGAATACTAGCACTTTCAACTGCTACTAACTGAAGCCGATCGATGCTGCCTCTGGATGAACAGTGAGTGTTGCTGGGGGGGGGGTGGATGAACAGTTCCCGGTAGGGGTGGATGAACAGGACCCTGTGGTGTTGCCTCTGGATGAACAGGACCCCGATCGATCGAGCTGGTTGGGGCTGGATGAACAAGACCCCATGGAGGGCTGGATGAACCGGACGACCCCGTGGAGGGCTGGTTGAACAGTAGCCGGTGGAGGGCTGGATGAACAGTAGCCCGTGGAGGGGTGGTTGAACAGGAGCCCGTGGAGAGGGCTGGTTGAACAGTAGCCGGTGGAGTAGCATGCGGTGGAGGCTGGATGAACAGGAGCCCGTGGATGAACAGTCGCAGGTGGAGGCTGGAGGAGGTCGACGGTGGATGAACAGTAGCCCGTGGAGGCTGGAGGAGGTCGACGGTGGAGATGAACAGTATCCTGTGGAGTCCCATTTTGTGGTACGCCACACCCCTCCCGATGAACAGGACCCCCGTTTCGACCGTAGCGATCCAACACAAGTCCGTTTCGTCCGTTTTGCGGTACGCCACACCCCTCCCTATCAACAGGACCCCATTTCGACCGTAGGAGGTCCAACAGAAGTACGTTTCCTCTGTTTTGCGGTACGCTAGACCCCTCCAGATGAACAGGATCCCTTTTGACCGTGGCCAGTCGAACACAAGGCCGTTTCCTCCGTTGTGCGGTACGCCAGGCCTCGTTTCCATCGGCTGTTCCGTCCAAGCCCTCCCGATGAACACGACGATGCATTCCGTTCCGACCCAGCCGGTTGGCTCCCCATGAACACAACGACGACGATGTTTCTCCGTTCTGACCCAGCCATGTACACGAGCCCTGGCCGTACGTATGCGCGAATAGGCGTTCGAGACCCCGCCCATATGTATGTACGTGGCCGTATTTTCTTTCTTGTACACTGGACGCTATACGCACATGTACATGCTACGTGCGCGCCTCTACTACGACACGTGTGCGCCTCTACATCGACCTGTATGTACGTACACGTTCGCGACTAGAATGACAATGCTACATACGCTTCGACCAGGTGGGTCCCGACTGTCAGGCACTTCCTTGCGTGCGAAGATGTAGCTGGTGGGTCCCAGCAGTCAGGGGGCGAATAGTTTTTTTGCCCGGACGCACTTCCTTGCGTGTGAAGATGTAGCTGGTGGGTCCCAGCAGTCAGGGGGGAAACGTTTTTTTTGCAAAATACGGTGGCCCGTCCGGTGGGTCCCCACTGTCAGGTGGAGGAATAATTATTTTGCGCATAATAAGGAGGCACTTCCTTGCGGCTGCCGTGGACCCAGCTGTCAGACTCTCCATGTACAGTACTCTTCCGATTGAAGTCGGTCGCTGACCACATTGACCACGCCGCGCCGAGAGCACCACGGTTGTGGACGACGGCGAGGCCTAGGAAGGGGACGACCCGGAGCCCGGGAAGACGCGGCATTGGATGCCCACGCGGAGAGGAGTACGAGGGTTCACTGGTTCAGCTGCGTTGTGAGGCTGCCGTTGCCACAGAATAACAGGGGGTGTGGGTGAGTGGAGGGATGGCCTAGCCAGCGGTGGGAGTAGTAGGGGCGGTGAGGCCTCCGCCGTAGCACAACCGGCCACGGGAGGCAGGAGCAGGCGGCACGACCGGCGCTGCTTTGGGCGGCTGGAGCAAGAAGACCAGAGGTTGAAGAAGCACGACGGCCGTTGGATGGACATTGTACGGTCACTGCAGCTAGAATTGTTTATATTGACTAAGTTGACAAAGCCCTTGGTACGCGTCAACTTAGTAGGCCCACAGGTCAGCTTCCGAAACGGTGCGCCCCAAATGTCAGGGGGAGGAAATTTTTTTTGGGCTGGTGAAGCTAGAATATCCAAGATTGAAGAAGAAGCACGGCATCCATTGGATGGACATCCAACGGCCGCTGCTGCTAGAACCGTGTGTTGACTATAAGTTGACAAAGCCTTGCATACGCGTCAACTCTTTTTTTGAGGGGATGCGTCAACTTAGTAAGGCCACAAGTATGTGGCAGAGAACTTATAGCCCATTTGAGATTTGTAAGAATGTGCAGCCCATTTTTGAATTCTAATGGAATTTACTACAGCCCATTTACAGTTTGTTAAAAGTATAGCCCATTTCAACCAACCGTTCAAAACAGAATTCAATAAAATTTCCCACATTTTGATGGGATCCGAAATATTTTTATCCTAAAATTTCTAGTCAGATTAAGTACAATTTTAATATAAATTTATATTACGTAAAAATTCCAACAAAACATTGCACACGCAATAATTAATCAAATTAAAATTTTCAATATCCAAAAATAATATTTTATAAAGTAATTACGTGTTTGGTGCATTTTTTTATAGTTACTGCCCAGTTTTTTATAATTACATCCCATTTATTATTTCTTAAAGCCCATTTTCTTGTTAAGCCTAACGCATCCCTCCTAGGAAAGATTTGCAGCCCAGCGGGGCGGAGAATAACAACTTGACCTTGCCTGGGTATTCCTAAAAAAAAGTATAGCTGGGCTAGCCATTTTCAGCTTGAAAAAAAATTAATATCTGGGCTGGATATCTGGCTTGGGCTAGACGGGCCACAACCCGCCTAGTTAATACCCTGCTCTCTCCTCTGAACAACAACGAAAACATCGCTCAAGAAAAACTCTGCAGTGCTCACACCTCAAAAACACAAATACTGCTCGAGCTGCTTGGTCCCAGCTGTCGGCCGCTCCTTGTGCAATTCTCTCGTTTATTCATTACATAGGTTGACAATGGTGTGGGACCATGATGTCAGGAAACCAGGAGGAAGCAAAAAAAATAGTTTTATATAATATGGAGGCACTTGCGTACGTGCGGCTATGGCCCTGGTGGGTCCCCACTGTCATCATCTCCAAGTAAAGTCATCTCCTCATCCTCATGTCCGTTGACCATGTTGACAACGCGAGACGGTGGCGCCACAACGAGCGCAACAACTCGAAGGACGACGGAGAGGGCCTCGCGGGCCCTACGGATGGTCTGATACAGCACCGGCTGCTCATTCTGGAAGCCAGGATCATAGGGCCACATGTCCACGACGGCATTGTTGTTCGCTTGTTCACCGGTGCTCGTTGAGGAGACGGAGGTTGCAGCATAGGTCCTCCTGTGCTGGTAGCTCTTCCGCCATTAGGGCGTCGAAGTGCGGCTGCACCTGCTCTATGGTGAACATGGCATGAACCGGCTTGGACAGTGGTGCCGGCTCCTGGTCGGAAGCTACGTCCATCGTCTGATTGTCATCGCTCAGCTCGGCGAGCTCGCTGGCGAGCCAGCATGTCCGGCTGCTGGACCGACCCGCTGCCAAGCACGAGTCTGACTGCCCTGGCCCACCCAGACCACCTCCCTCACCCGCGCGCACTTTCCGCCCAAAACGGTCAGCACCGCCCGCCCCGCTTCCCGGTGCAGGCAATTGCTCCGCCTTCAAACGACACAAGTGTCATTCGTCCGTCTGTCTGCTGCCCACATTAATGATACGTGGTTGCCGAGGCGGCTACTCCGGCGCCACACGCCCGTCCTTCCGTCGCCCACCATTGCTATATAAACTGCTGCGCCGGCCATAGCCGCAGTCGTTCGCATCTGTTCCCTTTCTCCTGTCCACACCACTACTGCCCACCATGGCTTCCTCGCGCTCCAGCGCTCTTCGGGACTGGCGGACGAAGGACCACAAGGAGATGGCAGCCATTGCTGCCGACTGGCTGGCCGGCAGCCAGCTAGAGGACGACGACGTCCCAATGGAGAACATGGTAGTCGATGATCCGGCGCCAACCCCCTCCTTCGCACCATCCTCGTCAGTGCACTGCACCATGACCATCGGCGAGGCCCATGCCCAATACATGGACACGGTGAGGCAGAAGCGTGAGGAGTAGTTTCGGGAGGCGCAGGCCGACACCGCCTACAACCACCATCTCCTCCAGGAGCACCTGCAGGCGGAGGAGCAAATCGCCGTGGAGCGGGCGGAGCAGGAGGCGCTGCTCGACTCGTACCGCTCTGCCCGCGAGGGCTGCCTCAAGCGCTGGCGGTACCGCATGCGGGTGGCAGAGGCTGCGGCCGCCTACAAAGAGGGCGATGAAGCGGGCGAGGCACTGTTTGGCGAGACCGAGGACGAGGCAGAGGACAATGCCGGCTCCGACAAGTCCCCGCTCCGCGGGCGTCGACGAGGCCCTGCTCCACCGAGGCTCCGCGGCGCCAACAACAAGGGAGAGGACACTGCCGTCTCCGCCGAGGCCCCGCCCCGCCAACAACGAGGCAGAGGTCATCGTCAGCTCAGCCGAGGCCCCGCCCTGCCGGCAACAAGGGGGAGAATTTCCCCTGCTCCGCCGAGGCGCCGCCCGTCGGCAACAAGACAGAGGACATCGCCGGCTTCGCCGAGGCCCCGCCCCGCTGCCAATGAGGCCGCGCCACACAGAAAACGAGGAAGAGTAGAACACGGTAGGTCGCCGCTGCTCGGGTCCAAGTAAAGCCACCGCTTCTACCCTCCGCTTGAAGCCAAGCTAGGCGGGGTGACCATTGACGGCCGATTAGCCTCTTGGCGGTGATGTGGAGTCAGAGAGCTATGTTGGAGAAGGACGCTGCTTCTACTTAACTGCTGGTGCAGTTGGCTGACTGACACGTGGGCCCAACAGGCATCTAGGCCACATGTCAGTTACGCAACTACACGTGCAGTTAAGTCACTGAAGCTTTTGTTCGGCTCAGCCGGACACAGGTGGGTAGCTTTGGTTAATTAATTATACCTCCATGGCACCCCTTTTTAGTTGAAGAATGTATGCAATGTAATGAAATCCGGCATGTTTATATGAAATCCGACCGTGTATGAATGAATTTATTTCGATTAGATCGAACTCTTGTATCACTGGCATTGGATGAACATGCAAAACAATACGTACTAGCATTATCCCCAGAGTGATCACCTCGTTTGTAGCAGTTTCACATGTACTCCCTCCGGTCCTTTCTAGTCTGCATACAAGTTTTGTCTGCATTCAAAGTATGTCTACTCTGACCAATCTAATAGAAAAAAGTATGCACTTTCACAATGTGCAAAGTAAAAAGGAACAGAAGGAGTACACAGAGTTTGAGCAGCTTTTTAGCATTCCTATACATTGCAATCAAACACACAGGCCTGACAATTCATAGAGAACATTCAAAACAATTGATGATTATGCATCTCAGCGATTCACATGTCAGAGCCAATATTTACTTCACAACTAAAGAATAAAGAAAAAATTGATCGACACTACTGACAGCAAAGGGCGTCCCATTCGAAAATATCAAACGCATGTCTTCTTGCTAACATCAATGAGCAAAATTTGACAAGGTTGTCCCATTCCAAAATATCAAATGCCTACGATTGTGGAATGGGCAGGGTTGGCCATCAGTTCGGACATTGACATGGCACCTCGTGCTAAATAAACCAACTGTTCGTTTTGTGCATTTCCACCAAAATCAACCAAATTCGCGCGTAGCTTGTATGATTTCGCCCTTATATGTTGCAACGCCTTGAACTTATCGGCACCTCCTTTCTTATGGTGGAAATGAATGATTTGATGTATTCATGAACATTTTGTGCAGTCCCCATTGAAATCAAGCTGAGCACCCCTGTTTGCACAAATACAAAAAAGTGATTAGTATAAAGCAAACTGTACTATGAATTGACAGTTTAAACAGGTACCTACATGGTCCATGTAGAGCACACTTTTAGAAAAATGGAAATCACCGGAAAGAATCCTAGAACAACATTGTACTCGCGCATCACAACAAGAAAATGGAGATTTGTCAGTCCTTCTGAGTTGAAGTTAGTTTGGTCTTATGGGGAGTAATGTAACCATCCTTCAACTGCTCCTTCTGATGAGAATATAGACAGGGCTTGTTCATCCTGGCATAATCGGAACTAGTCACTTCACGTACTCCATATTCTTCTTTAGAGGAGGATGGTCCTGTTGTGGAAAGACAAGAGGACAACTAAATGCTAGCATCCCTGTTTGCTCGAAAAAAAGGAAAGGAAATATTTAAAACATCACAGATGAAGCACTTATGAAGGACAATACCACTTTTTTCACGACAGTATCTAAACAGTAGCACAACACGAATAGAGATGACGAAGCTCAATCATATGGATGAATTAGTGGGCGAGTACCAACCTTTGTCAGGAGGCTTATTGTGTAGAGCATACAGATGAAGCACTTCTCCGGAACCATCTGTTGCTATCTACTGTGGTGGCCATGCTTACTATATACTCCTCGATTAGTTTAATGTTTCCAACATCTTCTTGTGTAGTTCCACTAAAATATATGGTATCTTCAAAGAAGATCCCTGTTTGCACAAGTAGAGATAATTACGTATTACATTAAGACTAGCATCAAATCAGTGGCAAAACAATTGCTCGTTCCAGCCATAGCAATAAATTAAGATGCAAAACTATATAATTACTTGTGTCATCATAGTTCCAGTGCTTCATTACAGCACCTGGACTTGATTTTTGTTTTTCTTCCGCTTGTTCTTCCCCTTCATCACTTGGTTCAATAACAGACAAGCTTCGCCTTCAATGTAAGATTTGGCATGTCAATTAGGGAGCACAAGTATAGCACTAAACAATGACATTAATTTTCTGATGAAAGTGGCAAAATATAGGCCAACAGTTGTGAAATATCCTTATCTTACCTCAATGGGATATTACGGTGCACATACAGATTGGAAGTCTTGTCTCCATTTGTGCAGTTCACTAAAATGAAGCAACATTACCATACAAGTAGCACAACATATGAAAGCACACTGCAGAATCATGTGAAAGAAGGCTAGTACTGACCTCTCATGACACGGAATTCAAACAACTCACAAGAAGAAGATCTGAACCAAATTTTCCAACACGGATAAGAAGTAAGATCTCCCCTGATACGTCTCCGTCGTATCTATAATTTTTTATTGTTCCATGCCAATATTCTACAACTTTTACATACTTTTGGCAACTTTTTATACTATTTTTGGGACTAACATATTGATCCAGTGCCCAGTGCCAGTTCCTGTTTGTTGCATGTTTTTTGTTTCACAGAAAATCCATATCAAACAGAGTCCAAACGGGATAAAAACGGACAGAGATTTTTTTTGGAATATTTATGAATTTTGGGAAGAAGAATCAACGCAAGCTGATGCTCGAGGGGCCCACGAGGCAGGGGGCGTGCCCCTGACCCTCGTGGACACCCCGTAAGGCGGTTGTTGCCCTTCTTTTGCCGCAAGAAATCTAATATCCGGAAACAAATAGTGTTCAAAGTTTCAATCCAATCGGAGTTATGGATCTCCGGGAATATAAGAAACGGTGAAAGGGCAGAATCAGAAACGCAGAAACAGAGAGAGACAGAGAGACAGATCCAATCTCGTAGGGGCTCTCGCCCCTCCCACGCCATGGAGACCATGGACCAGAGGGAAAACCCTTCTCCCATCTAGGGAGAAGGTCAACGAAGAAGAAGAAGAAGGGGGGCTCTCGCCCCGTCTCCCCCGGTGGCGCCGGAACGCCCCCGGGGCCATCATCATCACCGTGATCTACACCAACACCTCCGTCATCTTCCCCAACATCGTCATCACCTTCCCCTATCTATCTACAGCGGTCCACTCTCCTGCAACCCACTGTACCCTCTACTTGAACATGGTGCTTTATGCTTCATATTATTATCCAGTGATGTGTTGCCATCCTATGATGTCTGAGTAGATTTTCATTGTCCTATCGGTAATTGATGAATTGCTATGATTGGTTTAATTTGCTTGTGGTTATGTTGCTGTCCTTTGGTGCCCATCATATGAGCGCGCGCGTGGATCACACCATAGGGTTAGTTGTATGTTGATAGGACTATGTATTGGAGGGCAAGAGTGATAGAAGCTTCAGCCTAGCATAGAAATTGATGCATACGGGATTGAAGGGGGACCAATATATCTTAATGCTATGGTTGGGTTTTACCTTAATGAACGTTGGTAGTTGCGGATGCTTGCTAATAGTTTCAATCATAAGTGCATAGAATTCCAAGTCAGGGATGACATGCTAGCAGTGGCCTCTCCCACATAAAACTTGCTATCGGTCTAGTAAAGTAGTCAATTGCTTAGGGACAATTTCGGAACTCCTACCACCACTTTTCCACACTCGCTATACTAACTTTATTGCTTCTTTATCTAAACAGCCCCTAGCTTTTATTTTCGTGCTCTTTATATTCTTGCAAACCTATCCAACAACACCTACAAAGTACTTCTAGTTTCATACTTGTTTTAGGTAAGGCGAACGTTAAGCTTGCGTAGAGTTGTATCGATGGTCGATAGAACTTGAGGGAATATTTGTTCTACCTTTAGCTCCTCGTTGGGTTCGACACTCTTACTTATCGAAAGAGGCTACAATTGATCCCCTATACTTATGGGTTATCATCCTCTTGTGCAGTTACACTAAGATCAAGCAATCAAGCAACGTTGTTGGTGTGACATTTTTGTTGAACTGCACAAAACACTCTTATAACAAAAGTGTTTTGTGCAGTGCAACAAAAGGTCACAATGGCAACGAGGTGAAGTAGATAACCCTGTTTACACAGAGGTGCAAAGGAAACAACTAGTGGTCAATAATGGTGGATGACACAGAAGCCAACAAAAATAAGCACCTACCTTATCTAAATGGGAAAGAAAGCAAGACAGTAGCATTTCTCAAATGGTGGCATTGATTAATATTAACAGAGAGATTATATTAACAATAAAATTCGTTAAACATGTTGTAACATCCCAAATTTTCAATTTGGAATGTTATACATTAGATCATCATTGCATATCATATTTTATTGCATTTTAGCTTGACCCTAGAAATTCTACGCAACTCAAGGACCCACGGAGAGAGTTGGGGATTTCGTTATTTTCATATTTGAGTTTTCTCAAATTTTTGAAAATAGGATCATTTGATTTTAATTATTTTCTCTTCGTATATTTCTTTTATAAAAATAAAAGAGAGGGAATAAAATGACTTTCCCAAAATAAAGAAATATTGGAGATTTAATATTAAAATCAAATAAGATTTTATTTCGGAGTTTTATCGCTATTTTATTTGAATTAGGAAAAATATGCGTTTTTCAAAATTGCATCTTAGGCCCAAATAAATGTTCACCTTGTCCGTAGATTTTTAGAGGACGGGGAAAATTTATTTCAGGATTTTTGGAGTCCGTTTAGTATTTATTTTATTGGTTTTTCTGCGCGGAATTATTTTAAAAAAAGATACCGCCTTACCGGGCCGTGTCCGTCCCGGACACTGCGCCCGGGTGGCATTTAAAGGCCGACGGCCTGTCCCGGGCCGAAACCCTGGCCGCCAGCCCCGCCCCGCCTCGTAACCCACGCCACCGCCGCCGCCGTGTGCTGCCGCCTCGACCGCCGCTGCCCCGCCACCCGCCGCCGCCGATCCCGCCGCCACCCGCCGTTGCCCCGCCGCCCGACGCCGGAGCCGCCCGCTGCCGACGCCGTCGCCGCCCGCCGCCGCCGCCGGACCCGCTGAGGTAGCCGCCAGACCCGGCGCCGCCGCCGGGGTTTTTCTCTAGAAAACCGCCCGGTTTTTTTAAAAACCAGCGGTTTTTTTAATAGATCGGTTTAGTTTTTTTTCTGGTTTATTTATTTAGCGAACGCCTGTTCGTTCGTTCATTTTAACGAACGATTTTCACCGATTAGCGACAGACAGCCAACCTTCGTTCGTTAGCCTGTTCGTCAGTTTTTCTTTTTTCAGGGATTTTCCGCGATTATTTTCGATCGTGATTTCTGCCCTGATTTTCGTTTAAGTTTATCTTTTTGCTCGTTTATCGGAATCAGGCGATTCAAGCGCCTAGAGTTTCGTCTCGAAACCCTCTTTCTGTTTAACGAACTTAAACAAGTTTTTGCTACTGTAAAATTTGACTTAGGTCCAGATTAGTAAACGAAGCTTGTTTCTTTCGCTGTTTGAGTTTCGTTGCTTCGTTTGATTTGATTCTTTTTGCAAACCGAAGTTCTGAAGTTGAACTTTCTGGTTAGATCTCTTATTTTAGTTTTACCCGTGCTTCTAGATGAGTGCTTATTGTATGCTTGTTTGTTTGTTTGCGATAGAGTACCCGGAGAGCGCAGTGTGCTACTACGAGTCTCTACGTTTCACGGATCATCAGCAAGGAAAGTAACACTTTGATCATACCTCTTTACTACCCAATTTTATTGCATTAGATCAATCCTCAAACAATTGCATGGTTAGGACCTGATTAAAATGTGGGTTTTGGGAAGTAGATGAGGTAGTACCAATTGTCCTGTTTATTAGCAAACCTTTGGGAGTTACTTCTACGTTTGCTTATATTGCGATGCTATGCTTGTAGACGTGGATTGGGTGAGTGTATCCATGACAGATGTGAGATTGTTAATTAATGGTTCAACTTAAGGTGGCAACTTTAATTCACATCTGGGTGGATTGAGGCACCTGGGGAACCCAGTGTTGCCTGTATTTTTGGAAATCCCGGGGTACCGTGTGATTCTCCTATGGACTGCCACCCAGGCTCAAAGGGATCGTGAGAGTATTCATGCCGCAAGCTACTATAGGCTCTAGCATAGTTGAGTATGTTGTGTGACCTCTTTCAGTGGTAGACTAGCAGATGTAGGGGATGTAGGTTGGTACTGTCTACCCAGAGTAAAGAGTTAATGCTTATGAAAGACTGTGTCTCGGTCATCCGTTTCTCAAACAACTTGTAGTGCGAGAATTCCAACGGAGGAGATCGAGTCTTGCGGGGAAAAGTGCGCAAACCTCTACAGAGTGTACAAACTAATCATGGTTAGCCGTGTCCCCGGTTATGGACATTTTGAGTATCTAGTTTCTTGGATTATCATGTGAATCTCATCATGTTATTTAATTTAATTTGATTGGGTTAATGATGAAGCTTAATTGGGATTGAGTTGGAGGAACCTTCTCAATGTTTAAGAACCACCATGATAGTTAAATAAAACTTATTCCTTTGTTGTAGGGAAAAATTGGCTTTATGCAAAAACTGTAACCATAGAGCTTTCCACCAGCCATATATGCATGTAGTGATAGCATTATTTGTTCATTATTCTCTATGTGTTACATTGCCAGCATATTCCATGTGCTGACCCGTTTTCGGGCTGCAACGTTCATGCTGCAGACTTTTCAGACGACGAGTAAGGTGCCTTAGGTCGTGATCTTTCACTCAGTGATGCCGTTGGAGTTGATGGACTCGCTTTATCTTCCAAGCCTTCCGCTGTTATCATATTTAGATGGCCTTAAGCCATATTTATTGTAATAAGTTCTCCTTTGAGACATTCGATGTAATAAGTGTGTGATTGCTACTCTGTTATAAATCCTTCAAGTATTGTGCATGTCAGCATTACCGATCCAGGGATGACACTGATGCACAGAGATCAGAATGTTTGAGGTCTGGTCGCTACAAGATGGTATCAGAGCACACGCTGACTATAGGACACGACCACTAAGCTAAAGCCCTAGATCACTACTCTCTTCTCATTTCTAACTCCTCTCCCTTTTCTACTCTTTAGGATGGCGGATGCAAGGAACAAGTTCACGCAACCGGATGAAGATACACCTTTCGGATGCCACTTGAAGGAAGTCACTAGATACCTGAACATTGGAGTACCAAGCTTCACCGGGACCTACATCGCCACTTTACCAGAAGAGGAGCGTTGGATGATTCAAGTTCAAGTTCCAGGAAGGACGTTCATGCCAGTCACTGGGCCCATAGAGTTTTCCTTTGATGCACCAACCTGGAGTCCAGGAAAGAGCATGGCAGCCCACATCACCATGGGACGCATTGGAGAAGTTTACCACAAGGATCTCAAGGATACTATCTACCAGATTTGTGGGCGCCGAGACGAGCAATGGGAGATGATCAACACCCGGAAGGATAGATCAATTACAGCATTCATCCAGGAGTTAAACCAGCACATTCGATGCCAGGAGAACCAGATGTGCGCAGGCATGATAGATCTGAAGAAGGCAATGACCAAGATCACGGAGCTGGAATAAGAACTCAAGTCTACCAGCGATGGATATGAGGAGGAAATCGTAACATTATTGGAGAAGAATGATGACCTGAAGAAGAAGCTAAAAGTATTCATGGGATACCCCGCACCAGGAGGAGATGACGACGATTGCACTTGTCCGGAGAACTACATCATCATCGACGACACCGACTCGGACGCCGACGATAGCGATGATGACTTTGTTGATGAAGCTGGAGCAGATATCATGGAGTCTTCGACGATCAAATTTTCTAGTCGACCACCATAACAGTAGTAGTATTCCCCCATGTATATAGTATAGTCCGAGCACTTTTGTAACGATAGTTAGACCGTTGTATGCCCTTGTTTGAATTGATTGAAGTGATATGTTTGTGTTTGTCTCATGTGCATATGGGTAGTGTTTATCTCTCTAGACCTCATTCTATTCTATATTCTCATCTTCTCTAAACCCTCAGATGCCTCCGAGACGCGACAGTGGATTCGCTTTTCCACTGGAGCTCACTCAGTTGATCCAGCAGCAGAATGCATTGATGCAGATACTAGTCCAGAATCAGAATCAAGGGAACAACAACAACAACCCACCACCACCACCACCACCTGTTGATCACTTAGCCCGTTTCTTGAGGCTTAATCCGCCGGTGTTCTCTAGTAGCACCGAGCCGATAGTTGCAGATGATTGGCTCCGCAAGATTGGAAGGTAGTGGACCACTTCAGGATGCACAGATGCGGAGAGAGTGCATTTTGCCGCACATCAGCTTGATGGACCCGCAGCATCATGGAGGGAGAATTTCACAGCCACTTACCCCATCGACACTGTCACATGGGACCAGTTTCAGCAGGCTTTCCGTACTGCCCATGTTTCAGCAGGAGCTATGGCCATGAAGAAGCGTGAGTTTCGCAACTTGCGCCAAGGAGGACGCACAGTTGGCCAGTATGTGGATGATTTTTAGTAAGCTAGCACGTTATGCCCCAGATGACGTTGCTATGGATGCAGCTAAGCAGGAGAAGTTTCTGGAAGGACTGAATGATGAGCTGAGCATGCAGTTGATGGTGGCAACTTTCAACAACTACCAGGAGTTGGTAGACAGAGCTCTCATGATTGAAGGGAAGCAGCAGCAGATTGATAGCCGCAAGAGGAAGTATGGACAAGGGAAGTACAATTCTGGAGCTCAGCAGAAGCCTCGTTTTACCCCGAACTCGGGAGGACCTTTTCAGCATAACCATGGAGGTCACAATCACAATGGAGGGAGTTCGCACAGCCATAATGGCCCCCAGAATGGCAATGGGAATGGAGGAAGCAACGGACAGAACCGTACCAACCCATCAACACCAGCCAAGAGGGATCTTGTAACGGCCCCAAAATTGGGTTATCAATTTTTTTGCTGTTATTCTCTCCTGGCACTCATTTTCAAAATTTTCTCCTGAGTTTGCTGGATGACCCTGAGAAAATTTTATCATTTCCAACCTTTCAAAATCCTGCTCATGTCTTTTTCAGTGGGCAAGACCTCATTTGCATCAGCTCAATTCCTCTTAAACCCTAATTCCAAATTTTTGGAATTCGGATATGCCCTTGTGATTACAAAGGAGCCACCATTTTCCTTGTTCTGTTGATCCTCCCAATTGATCCCAGAGATCATCCTATCTTCTTAACCTTGGATATGCAAAAATATTGCTAAGTCCAATGCAATATTTTTGAATTATGATTTATTCCTTTTCTTGCCTTTCTGAGGAATAAAATCCAAAGGCATATCTAGCCATCTCCTAAATTCATGAGAATTGGTGGAGTTGATGCTTATGCCTAATCCAAGCTCTGGCAAGTATATTGGCCATAATTAAATAAGGAAAATTGCCTTTTCCTATTTAATGCCAATATTGCATTTCTGCCAATTTCCAAAGGAACTACTATTTTTATAGCAGAGAAAATTCCCACATAAATTGTGGAGCTTGTCCTTGCTATATAATCACTAGTTCCATCCTAATATCATGCTTCCATAGTTCAAAATTTGGCAGATGATCCAATGCAAGTTTCTGCCTTCTCTGAAATTTTGCAAAGGAAGTGCTTTATTGCTAAGTCCAATTGAGCTGCAATTTGGCAGGGTGTTTAACATTGTTAAATAACCCATGGATACCAAAGATGACCTCAATACATTCACCCTAGCTCCCTGTTTAATTTTTCAAAATTTCTGACCAGAATACAACTTTGTGAAGGAAGTACCTTCATAGGGTTTCCAAATGGGATGAAACTTTTCCATCCTCTCAAGTATCTCAAATCATTATCCTCCACCCAAATTCAGTTCATTTCATTGAACTATGTGAGCACATGAGCAATTCTTGTTTTCTGTCCAAATTTTCAGTTTGTGAAGCAAGTGTGTTTTATCTTGCTCCATTATGGCTGATAATTTTTCCAGGCCTTCTCCTACTCATATAACCTATCTCCACAAGATGCTGGCTCATTTCACTTGACTAATTGCCATGAGGATTTTTCTGAAGTTTTTGGACAGAAATGATAGCTGTGAAGGAAGTACCATTTTGGTGAGTCCATTTGGTATGAACTTTCTACAGCATCATGGTATGTTCAAATCATCAGGCTTTGCCAAGTTATAGCCCAATCCATCACTCCTAGTGAGTGTTTCATCATGATTAAGTTTCTGGGTCAGTTTTGGTGGTTGTACAACAACTATGGTAAATAGTTGTCCGTTTTACCTCAAAACTCCCAGGACCGTAGTCCTTTCTACCCCAAGCCTCCTGGACATCAAGTTTACCATTTACACTCTCTGGTTTAATCTCTAGGATGTTGCCAAGTTTGCAACAGCAAACTTGTGGAGCTTGTTTCACTCAGCTCAATTTGTCTCTGCCCGTTTCTTTACTATTGTAACACTCCACGCTGGAAGGACTACGCGGTAGACATGAATTTACATCAGTTAAAACCCCAGAGCGTGCCATGCCAGTGGTGACCACGCGTGTAACCAGCCAAAACGGTGGTCTAGCCACTGTGGTCGTCGGCATCGCTGCCCCGACCGCCTCTGGCCTCGCCATTAATGTCCAGTAGCCCCCCCTCGTCGTCGTCTTCCCTCTGGACCGCTGCCCCCCTTTGTTTTCTTCTCCGGCGAGCCGTGCCAACGATTGGAATAGTGCGCTCCTATGCATCGTCGCCTTCCTCCCCGGTGTCCTCTTCCTCCGTTCATCTCCGAGCGCTGCTCGTCTCCGTGACTCTCTGGCGCTCGTCCCCTTCCCCCTCGTCGCCTTCCCATGCGCCCCCATGACTGCTGCGGCCGGCAGAGCCATGGCCAGACTCGCTCGGCGGCCACCGGCTCGGGTGCCCTCGCCCGGCTATAAATAGCCTGCCCTCGAGCCTCTGGAGACCATCAGCAGCTCCCCCCCTCTTCTACGCCTCCCCAAGCGCTCATTCTTCCCGGAGCCCCTCTCTGTCCCCCTCCCCATCGCCATAGCCGCTGCCTCGGGTCTCGCCCGATTCCAGTGCTCCCGAGCTCCCCTCGCCGTTCCTCCACCACCACTGCATCCCCCATGCTCCGGCGAGCCTCCCAGTGGCCTCGGCCTCTCCTCTCCTCAATGTAGCCCCATTCCACCGGAGGCCAAAGCCCCTCTCCGCCGCGGGCCGGGTGGCTCCCTCCCCTGTGGCCATCGCCGGCAACGGAGACTACCCCGGGGAGCGCCTCCTCTTCCTGAACCCGTGGGTAGGTCGCCCGTCGCCTGCCGTGGCCGGAGTCGCCGGCGATCCTCGTCGGGGCGATCTCCTCCCTCGGCCTCGCTCGCTCCCGAGCAAGAGGTAGAAGACGCCAGGGCCAGGCGGGCCCCTCCTCGCGCGGCCCCACCTGTCGGCGACCGAAGGGCCGGACCCAGTGCCACGTTAGATAAGTGGCAACGCCCCCGCCGCGATGCCGCTTTCCCCGCGCGAAAGCGCATTTCTGGAAAGTGCGCTTTCAATCTCAGAAAGCGCATTTTTCCTCTCCTTCGGCCGGGAATACATTTCCCTCTCTGGAAAACGTATTTTCAGAAAAGACACGTTCTGTTTAGACTACCAGGGACCTGTTTGTAGAAGTATTTTTACAGACTAGTCACTGAGCTTTAAACGTCCGTATCTTTTTACCCGTAACTCCGAATAAGGTGATTCCAGCACTCACGTTCTCTGTTCGTCGAGCTCTTTCCATTGGTATCATTTTCATTATGTTTTCACATAGTGAAAATGACCATTTTGCCCTTGCACGTAAACAGCCCCCTCCGAGAGAGAACTGTTTCCGGCAAATCTTTTCGCGATCGTTTCACACTTCTTCCCGAAGTATTTGCCGACCCCCAGGCAAGCCAACCTCTTATCATGAGCCCCGAACTTGCATGTTGACTTCGCTTGCACCTTGTGTGTGTGTGTAGTTGCAGTTTTTTTATATCGTTTTCATCGGCAGTTATTTCTTTATGCCTATCTTGCATGCTTGTGTTTCATGATACCTTTGCCATGTTAATTAGAATGTTATTATTAATAATGCCATGCCACTACTCTACTTTATTTGCATGTCATCATTATAAACTGTTATGAGGATTGTGATGCACCGTTGATATACTATTGTCGTGTCCTTTATGTTATAGTTGTGCACTTGAGGAGTTCAATATTTTGCTTGTGCATTTGTATGTGGCATGTTGCACTCATGTTAAATATGTTCATGATGATGGAGAAGGAAATAAAATGACTTAATAATAACAAACCTCCTCCGTCATCGATGGGATCGAGTCATAGTGCCGCCAAACCGAACTTTTTCAGTGCAGCCACATTTGCCTTATGGGAGGCCTTAATGCAAGCTATTGTCGTGACCTCTCGCCGGTGCCTCCCACTAGGGAAGGTTATGGGCGTGCTTACCCTGATCAGGTAAGCGAACATAACCTTGTGTGCTCGTTTTTGAGATTTTTGGTACCAGTCCCCGAGTGGGAGTTGACCACGACGGTGGTCGGGGTGTCTTTGGTAGACACGGGGCCACCCAGGACCAGCCCGTTGGGGATTGGGTCGGAGTGGCCGGGAGAGCGTCATGGCAGTAGGTTGGTTTCGTCGGAATGCCGTTGGTCCACCCGAATGGGATGACGAGGCCATGGGTTCCGTGGTGTGGGTACAGTGTGCTACCTCTGTAGAGTGTATAAAGTCTATCGAGAGCAACAGTTCGTAGTAGGTCCCACTATCAGGTCTTGGTCGAAATGGAGGACAAACCGAAATAATTAAGTTGGTAAATAAATATGTGATAACAAGAATATGGTAACTTGAACTATGAGATAGTCGTGAGGAGTCACGACGATATTTTGATGATGAGTTAAGTGGTTGTGATCGCCGTAAGGATCACGGGCCAAATTTGGTCGTGGTTATGATCGCCGTAAGGATCACGGTTGGAGACCAAGTGTTGGTCGTGGTTGTGATCGTCGTAAGGATCACGAGTTGTTCTCGAGAAAGACCACTTTGGTGGTGTGTTTGTGATCCAGAGATGATCACAGTTGATAAGAGAGTCCGAGGGACTCGGTGCACAAGTTTGGTTGCATTGCTGGAATAATATATCATTATTTTCATTTAAAGAACCATGATAGAACAGAAGATGATTGCATAATGTTAACATGCTATGTCTGCATTGGATATTATTTGTAGTTTATTTTCAGCATAGTTTCTTGATGCCATGCTATGCTTTGATTGACATGTTAAGTTATGCCATGATTGAGATAAAACTCTATGTTTTGCTATTACAATGTTATAATCATGTTCTGATATGCCATGTCATTGCCATGTTAGTAGATGTTATGATTTTGTTCATGCTTAGTTGATTTTTATCATGCCATGTTTAGTAATTGATATGAGATAGGGTGTTGCATGCGCTCGGTTCTTGCTTTGTCTGCAGCTTGTTTGGATGCTATGTATTTGGTTGTCTTGCAAGTACATTCAATGTACTGACCT
The DNA here is from genome assembly GCF_018294505.1 of Triticum aestivum. Taxonomy (NCBI): domain Eukaryota; kingdom Viridiplantae; phylum Streptophyta; class Magnoliopsida; order Poales; family Poaceae; genus Triticum; species Triticum aestivum. The sequence continues at coordinate 541,270,189 of NC_057802.1, forward strand.
GGCGTGTTATGCCAGTTTTGTAGGTCGTACCCGAGTTGTTCGCTTGATCCGTCGTGCTAGGCCGTAACCTTGCCAGTCCTGTGGGTTGTGGAGCCCAGCCAGAGTTGTTATGCTGCCAAACCAAGACTTCTGCCGCCATTTTTATCAGACTTCCGCTGTCATTTAATAGCCTTAGGGCTATGCCAGATGTATTCATCAATGATGTAATCTCATATACATGTATTTGATGAATATTTTTGTACCTGGAATCCTGTATTATGGACCTGTCGTGCGTCAGGTGTTATCCTGGGCTGACGTGCGAAGGCCCCCTGCTCCATGCGGATCGGGGTGCCACAGATCTAAGCCACATTACATGTTTCAAGTGCCAGAAGACTGGACATTATGCCACTGAATGTCCTGAAGCAAAGAATGGAAATGGCAATGGAAGCTCTGGGAAGAAGCCTAACCCTTTCAACAGGGGACAGGTGAACCACGTTAACGTGGAGGAGGTTGAAGCACAGCCAGATGCAGTAATAGGTAAGTTTTTGGTTAATTCATTTACTGCAATCGTTCTTTTTGATACTGGTGCATCACATTCATACATATCAAGGGGATTTGTGGATAAGTATAAACTGCCAACCCAAGCCCTTAGGTCACCCATGTTAGTAACCTCGCCAGGAGCAGAGTATATGGCTAGTCTATGGTGTGATCGGTTACCATTAAGGATTGGTAACTACGTGTTTCCCTCAGACCTAATAGTATTGGAGTCACAAGGACTGGATGTGATATTAGGCATGGATTGGTTATCAAAGTATGGAGGGAACATTGAATGTGCCAGTAAGTCGATTTTGCTTACCACCCCAGAAGGAAGAAGGATCAAGTATGTATCCCGGCATGTGCCGAAGAGGACTCAAGTGAATTCCTAATCAGGAGTTGTACAGGAGGAAGTACCAGTGGTGAAGGATTTCCCTGATGTATTTCTAGAAGAGTTGCCAGGCATGCCACCGGATAGAGATATTGAGTTTTTGCCAGGCATAGGGCCAATATCTAGGAGACCGTACAGGATGCCTGCAAAGGATTTGGAGGAAATTAAGAAGTAGATTAAGGAGTTACTAGATAAAGGCTATATTCGCCCAAGTTCGTCACCTTGGGGGTCACCAGTGCTTCTAGTGGAGAAGAAGGATGGATCATTGAGGATGGTTGTTGATTATCGAGGATTGAATGAAGTAACAATCAAGAACAAGTACCCACTACCGATGATCAACGATTTGTTTGACTAGTTGCAGGGAGCTAAGGTATTTTCCAAGATCGATCTGCGATCAGGATACCACCAATTGACGATTCGAGAGCAGGATATACCTAAGACAACTTTTACCACAAGGTACGGGCTATATGAGTATACCGTTATGTCATTTGGTCTGACTAACGCACCAGCCTCTTTCATGAACATGATGAACAAGGTGTTTATGGAGTTTCTGGATAAGTTCGTCGTGGTGTTCATTGATGATATTTTGGCTACTCGAAGAATGAAGAGGAGCATAAGGAGCATTTGCGTTTGGTACTTGGGAAGCTAAGAGAACATCAGTTATACGCCAAGTTCAGCAAGTGTGAGTTTTGGTTGAAGGAAGTTGGATTCCTCGGACATGTTATATCCGGAGAAGGAATAGCAGTAGACCCCACCAAGGTTGTCACTGTGACAAATTGGGAAGCACCCACGTCAGTTGGAGAGATCCGGAGTTTTCTTGGACTCGCAGGATACTACTGGAGGTTCATTGAGAATTTCTCGAAGATTGCAAAACCCATGACGGAGTTGTTGAAGAAGGACACCAAATTCAAATGGACTGAGGAATGTGAGGCCAACTTCCTGGAGTTGAAGAAACGTTTGGTTACATCACCGGTGTTGATTCTGCCAGTTCAGCGCAAGGATTATGAAGTATATTGCGACGCTTCTCGTCGAGGACTTGGAGCAGTGCTTATGTAGGAGGGAAGAGTTGTTTCATATGCCTCACGACAACTTAAGCCCCACGAGTTGAACTATGCTACACATGATTTGGAGTTAGCAGCCGTAGTGCATGCGTTGAAGACATGGAGACATTTTCTCATCAGAAACCATTGTGAGGTGTATACGGATCTCAAGAGTTTGAAGTACATCTTCTCGCAGAAGGAGTTGAATCTCAGGCAAAGGAGATGGTTGGAGCTCATTAAGGATTATGATATGAGGCTGCACTATCATCCACGAAAGGCTAACATAGTAGCCGATGCGTTGAGCCGCAAAAGCCATGTCAACACCCTCTTGACCGGAGAGTTACCCAAGGAGTTAGCCGAGGATCTTCGCGAGCTATGTTTGGAGATAGTTCCGAGAGGCTATGTAGCAGCATTGGAGATTCAGTCTACCTTGATGGATAAGATCAGAGAAGCACAGAAAACTGACAAGGAGATTGCCGAGATAAAGGAGAAGATGAGCAAAGGAAAAGCTAAGGGATTTTGTGAGGATGAGCACGATACCTTATGGTTTGAGGAACGCGTATATGTGCCTAATGATCCGGAGATCAGGAAGTTGATTCTGCGGGAGGCCCATGATTCGCCGTATTCGATTCACCCAGGAAATACCAAGATGTATCTGGATTTGAAGGACAGTTTCTGGGGACCGGAATGAAGAAGGATATTGCGGAGTATGTAGCAGTTTGTGATGTATGTCAGAGAGTAAAGGCAGAGCATCAGAAGCCAGCAGGATTGCTACAGCCATTGCCGATACCCGAATGGAAGTGGGATAAGCTAGGCATGGATTTTATCACGGGATTGCCCAGGACTCGTTCAAGCTATGACTCGATATGGGTTGTAGTCGATCGTTTGACGAAGGTAGCTCATTTCATCCCAGTGAAGACCACCTACGCCAGGGCTAAGTTGGCAAAGATATACATGACCAGGATCGTATGTCTGCATGGAGTTCCGAGGACCATTGTATCAGATAGAGGAACCCACTTTACTTCAAAGTTCTGGAATCAGTTGCACGAAACTCTGGGTACCAGGCTAGAGTTCAGTACAGCCTTTCATCCACAGACAGATGGACAGACCGAGAGAGTCAATCAGATTCTGGAGGACATGTTGAGAGCTTGTGCGCTAGATTATGGATCTAGTTGGGACGACAACTTGCCATATGCAGAGTTCTCTTACAACAACAGTTATCAAGCCAGTTTGAAGATGGCCCCTTTCGAAGCTTTGTACGGAAGGAGGTGTAGGACACCGTTGTTGTGGGATGAAGTTGGAGACCGTGAGTTGTTTGGACCAGATTTGATTAAAGAGTCTGAAGAGAAGGTTAAGCTGATTCGCGATAGGCTCAAGGTAGCCCAGTCCAGGCAGAAGAGCTATGCGGATTCTAAACGCAAGGAGACAGTTTACGAAGTCGGAGACAGAGTTTATCTTCGTGTGTCCCCACTTCGAGGAGTAAAGCGTTTTTGAGTTAAGGGAAAGTTAGCACCATGTTTTGTGGGACCATACAAAGTTTTGGAGCGTATGGGAGAAGTTGCTTACAAGTTGGAATTGCCCGAAGGATTGTCAGGAGTTCATGATGTGTTCCACGCTTCCCAGTTGAAGAAGTGCCACGCAGAGATGGCTGATATTCCTTTGAGAGATACAGTGCCACTGGAAGCGATTCAGTTGGATAGCGATTTGACCTATGAAGAGAAACGAGTCAAGATTCTCGAGTTTGCCAGTCGAGTCACGCGCAAAAAGGTTATCAAGTTCTGCAAAGTTCAGTGGAGCCACCATACCGAGGATGAAGCCACCTGGGAGCGAGAGGAAGACCTACGGAAGGACCACCCTCACCTATTTTCTAGCGAACCCGAATCTTGAGGGCAAGATTCATCTTAAGGGGGGTAGGTTTGTAACATCCCAAATTTTCAATTTGGAATATTATACATTAGATCATCATTGCATATAATATTTTATTGCATTTTGGCTTGATCCTAGAAATCTACGCAACTCAAGGACCCACGGAGAGAGTTGGGGATTTCGTTATTTTCATATTTGAGTTTTCTCAAATTTTTGAAAATAGGATCATTTGATTTTAATTATTTTCTCTTCGTATATTTCTTTTATAAAAATAAAAGAGAGGGAATAAAATGACTTTCCCAAAATAAATAAATATTGGAGATTTAATATTAAAATCAAATAAGATTTTATTTCGGAGTTTTATCGCTATTTTATTTGAATTAGGAAAAATATGCGTTTTTTCAAAATTGCATTTTAGGCCCAAATAAATATTCACCTTGTCCGGTAGATTTTTAGAGGACGGCGAAAATTTATTTCAGGATTTTTGGAGTCCGTTTAGTATTTCTTTTATTTGTTTTTTCTGCGTGGAATTATTAAAAAAAAGATACCGGCTTACCGGGTCGTGTCCGACCCGGACACTGTGCCCGGGCGGCCTTTAAAGGCCGATGGCCCGACCCGGGCCGAAACCCTAGCCGCCAGCCCCGCCCCGCCTCGTAACCCGTGCCACCACCGCCGGTTTTCGCCGCCGCCGCCGCCGCCGTGTGCCGCCGCCGCCGCCGGATCCCGCCGTCGCTGCCTCGACCGCCGTCGTCCCGCCGCCCGTCGCCGCCATCACCCACCGCCGCCGACCCCGCCGCCACCCGCTGTCGCCCGCCGCTCGCCAGCGGTTTTCTCTAGAAAACCGCCCAGTTTTTTTAAAAACCCGCGGTTGTTTTTTTGAATAGATCGGTTTAGTTTTTTTCCGGTTTATTTATTTAGCGAACGCCTGTTCATTCGTTCGTGTTAACGAACGATTTTCACCGATTAGCCGCAGACAGCGAACGTTCGTTCGTTAGCCTGTTCGTCAGTTTTTCTTTTTCCAGGTATTTTCCGCGATTATTTTCGATCGCGATTTCTGCCCTGATTTTCGTTTTAGTTTATCTTTTTGCTCGTTTATCGGAATCAGGCGATTCAAGCGCCTAGAGTTTCGTATTGAAACCCTCTTTCTGTTTAACCAACTTAAACAAGTTTTTGCTACTGTAAAATTTGACTTAGGTCCAGATTAGTAAACGAAGCTTGTTTCTTTCGCCGTTTGAGTTTCGTTGCTTCGTTTGATTTGATTCTTTTTGTGAACCAGAGTTCTTAAGTTGAACTTTCTGGTTATATCTCTTATTTGAGTTTTACCCGTGCTTCTAGATGAGTGCTTATTGTATGCTTGTTTGTTTGCGATAGAGTACCCGGAGTGCGAAGCGGGCTACTACAAGTCTCTAGGTTTCACCGATCATCAGCAAGGCAAGTAACACTTTGATCATACCTCTTTACTACCCAGTTTTATTGCATTAGATCAATCCTCAAACAATTGCATGGTTAGGACCTGATTAATATGTAGGTTTTGGGAAGTAGATGAGGTAGTACCTATTGTCTTGTTTATTATCAAACCTTTTGGGAGTTACTTCTACGTTTGCTTATATTGCTATGCTATGCTTGTAGACGTTGATTGGGTGAATGTATCCATGACAGATGTGAGATTGTTAATTAATGGTTCAACTTAAGGTGGCAACTTTAATTCACATCTGGGTGGATTGAGGCACCTGGGGAACCTAGTGTTGCCTGTATTTTTGGAAATCCCGGCGTACCATGTAATTCTCCTATGAACTGCCACCCAGGCTCAAAGGGATCATGAGATTATTCATGCTAGAAACTTCCGTGTGCAGCCGCAAGCTACTATGGGCTCTAGCATAGTTGAGTATGTTGTGTGACCTCTTTCAGTGGTAGACTAGCAGATGTAGGGGATGTAGGTTGGTACTGTCTACCCAGAGTAAAGATTTAATGCTTCTGAAAGACTGTGTCTCGGTCATCCGTTTCTCAAACAACTTGTAGTGCGAGAAATCCAACGGAGGAGATCGAGTCTTGCGGGGAAAAGTGCGCAAACCTTTGTAGAGTGTACAAACTAATCATGCTTAGCCGTGTCCCCGGTTATGGAAGTTTTGAGTATCTAGTTTCTTGGATTATCATGTGAATATCATCATGTTATTTAATTTAATTTGATTGGGTTAATGATGAAGCTTAATTGGGATTGAGTTGGAGGAACCTTCTCAATGTTTAACAACCACCATGATAGTTAAATAAAACTTATTCCTTTGTTGTAGGAAAAAATTGGCTTTATGCAAAAACTGTAACCATAGAGCTTTCCACCAGCCATATATGCATGTAGTGATAGCATTATTTGTTCATTATTCTCTATGTGTTACATTGCCAGCATATTCCATGTGCTGACCCGTTTTCGGGCTGCAACGTTCATGCTGCAGACTTTTTAGACGACGAGTAAGGTGCCTTAGGTCGTGATCTTTCACTCAGTGATGCCGTTGGAGTTGATGGACTCGCTTTATCTTCCAAGCCTTCCGCTTTTATCGTATTTAGATGGCCTTAAGCCATATTTATTGTAATAAGTTCTCCTTTGAGACATTCGATGTAATAAGTGTGTGATTGCTACTCTGTTATAAATCCTTCAAGTACTGTGCGTGTCAGCATTACCGATCTAGGGATGACACTGATGCACAGAGATTAGACTGTTTGAGGTCTGGTCGCTAAACATGTAATTTGCTTTTAACTGTGGCATTGCATCAATTTTCCAGCGGCATTATTAGAGGGTGTTTGTTTACAGGGACATTTTGATGTAGGGACTAAAGAAACTCCGTGTCAGTCCCATCTAAACCAAACAGGAGGGACTTTAAGGGACTAAAAGTGGGCATTTGGGACTAAAGAAAGAAGACCACGAGGGAGAGTCTTTTTGGACTTTTTCCAACAGTTGCCCCTGCCACGCATCGCACCATGTCTCTATTAGTTCATTACCAGGGGTAACATGGTCTTTTAGCATGTCATTTAATAACCTCTAGTCCATGTTTAGTCCCTGGAACCAAGCAGGTAGGGACTAGGGAGTTTTTAACCAAACAGGGCCTTAGATTAACAATAGCTAAAGAGTTGCACGGGACAGTGGACGCACCAGCACCATGTGCATCTACTGATGTACTGGGGTGATGTATAGTTTGTTGCAACAAAGAACAAACAACCAAGGAGCATATTTGTGCTGGTCCCAGTTTTGTTATCTTTAGACACCTTTCCCTATGTGAGCGCAGCAAATCTAGTCCTCCTCAAACTCTACAGCCTTGTCCCCCAAAACAAAAGATCAGTTCGTTACATATGTGCGTACTGCGTTTGTCATTGTTTTCCCTTTTCGACCAACGTAGGTGCTGGATAGCCAGTCTGTACTAGTACTTTCCCCCTTACTTTCCTCTTTGAACCACGTCCTAGATTTATGCTATACAACTTTCCCCACAACTTTCCCCCATTCCTTTCCTCTTTGAAACACGTCTTAGATTCATGCGATACAACTTTCTCCACTACTTTCCCCCTTCCTTTCCTTTTTGAACCACGTCCTAGATTCATGCTATACAACTTTTCCCTCTACTTCCCCCCATTCCTTTCCTCTTTGAACCACGTCCTAAATTCATGGTATACAACTTTCCCCACTACTTTCCTGTTTGATCCAACACCTAGATTCGAGTGCAGAAGCGGAAAAAGCCCACATGCAGCTAGAGCAATGCATGTGGAATAAGTAAATTATACCTTAAGGTTCTTGGGGTGTGGTTCGGTGGGCGACCGGAGACCGTTCGGCCCACACTATGTACGGCGGCGAAGAAGAAGGGGTTAGAGGCCCTCCCGCGCCGCTGCTGGTGAAAGTGAACAGCTTCGCCGTTAGTGGATTCCCTCCCTCGCCGACGGTGACAACGTTAAGCCTCCTTCCCTTCCCGGCGGACGGATCCTGCCGGATCTTTGACTAGTAGTGAGGGGAGAGAGAGAGGCCAATGAAGTCTTGTTTAGATCTGGAGAGGGTGAGAGAGTGTGAAGAGAGCAATTACAAGCATTGAGGCTCCAGCTGTTGGAAATATGCCCTAGAGGCAATAATAAAATGGTTATTATTATATTTCCTTGTTCATGATAATTGTCTATTGTTCATGCTATAATTGTGTTATCCGGAAATCGTAATACATGTGTGAATACATAGACCACAACATGTCCCTAGTGAGCCTCTAGTTGACTAGCTCGTTGATCAACAGATAGTCATGCTTTCCTGACTATGGACATTGGATGTCATTGATAACGGGATCACATCATTAGGAGAATGATGTGATGGACAAGACCCAATCCTAAGCATAGCACAAAAGATCGTGTAGTTCGTTTGCTAGAGCTTTTCCAATGTCAAGTATCATTTCCTTAGACCATGAGATCGTGCAACTCCCGGATGCCGTAGGAGTGCTTTGGGTGTACCAAACGTCACAACGTAACTGGGTGACTATAAAGGTGCACTATGGGTATCTCCGAAAGTGTCTGTTGGGTTGGCACGGATCGAGACTGGGATTTGTCTCTCCGTATGACGGAGAGGTATCTCTGGGCCCACTCGGTAATGCATCATCATAATGAGCTCAAAGTGACCAAGTGGTTGGTCACGGGATCATGCATTACGGTACGAGTAAAGTGACTTGCCGGTAACGAGATTGAACGAGGTATTGGGATACCGACGATCGAATCTCGGGCAAGTAACGTACCGACTGACAAAGGGAATTGTATACAGGATTGATTGAATCCTCGACATCGTGGTTCATCTGATGAGATCATCGTGGAACATCTGGGAGCCAACATGGGTATCCAGATCCCGCTGTTGGTTATTGACCGGAGAGTCGTCTCGGTTATGTCTGCAAGTCTCCCGAACCCGTAGGGTCTACACACTTAAGGTTCGGTGACGTTAGGGTTGTAGAGATATTAGTATGCGGAAATCCGAAAGTTGTTCGGAGTCTCGGATGAGATCCCGGACGTCACGAGGAGTTCCGGAATGGTTCGGAGGTGAAGAATTATATATAGGAAGTCCAGTTTCGGCCACCGGAAAAGTTTCGGGGGTTATCGGTATTGTACCGGGACAACCAGAAGGGTCCCGGGGGTCCATCGGGTGGGGCCACCTATCCCGGAGGGCCCCATGGGCTGAAGTGGGAGGGGAACCAGCCCCTGGTGGGCTGGTGCGCCCCCCATGGGCCTCCCCCTGCGCCTAGGGTTGGAAACCCTGGGGGTGGGGGGCGCCCCACCTGACTTGGGGGGCAAGTTCCCCCCTTAGCCGCTGCCCCCCCATGTAGATGGGATCCCCAGGGCTGGCGCCCCCCCAGGGGGACTATATATAGTGGGGGGAGGGAGGGCTGCAGCACCCTAGCCCCTGGCGCCTCCCTCTCCCTCCCGTGACACCTCTCCCTCCCGCTTGCGCTTGGCGAAGCCCTGCCGGGATCCCCGCTACTTCCACCACCACGCCGTCGTGCTGCTGGATCTCCATCAACCTCTCCTTCCCCCTTGTTGGATCAAGAAGGAGGAGACGTCGCTGCTCCGTACGTGTGTTGACGTGGAGGTGCCGTCCGTTCGGCGCTCGGTCATCGGTGTTTGGATCACGACGAGTACGACTCCATCAACCCCGTTCACTTGAACGCTTCCGCTCGCGATCTACAAGGGTATGTAGATGCACTCCTTCCTTCTCGTTACTAGTAAACTCCATAGATGGATCTTGGTGATGCGTAGAAAATTTTCAAATTCTGCTACGATCCCCAACAGTGGCATCACGAGCCAGGCCTATGCGTAGTTTCTATGCACGAGTAGAACACAAACTTGTTGTGGGCGTAGATGTTGTCAATTTTCTTGCCACTACTAGTCTGATCTTGTTTCGGCGGCATTGTGGGATGAAGCGGCCCGGACCGACCTTACACGTACGCTTACGTGAGATAGGTTCCACCGACTGACATGCACTAGTTGCATAAGGTGGCTAGCGGGTGTCTATCTCTCCCACTTTAGTCGGAACGGATTCGATGAAAAGGGTCCTTATGAAGGGTAAATAGAAATTGGCATATCACGTTGTGGTTTTACGTAGGTAAGAAACGTTCTTGCTAGAAACCTATAGAAGCCACGTAAAAACATGCAACAACAATTAGAGGACGTCTAACTTGTTTTTGCAGCATGTGCCTTGTGATGTGATATGGCCAAAAGGATGTGATGAATGAGATATATGTGATGTATGAGAGTGATCATGTTCTTATAATAGGAATCACGACTTGCATGTCGATGAGTATGACAACCGGCAGGAGCCATAGGAGTTGTCTTTATTTTTTGTATGACCTGCGTGTCATTGAATAACGCCATGTAAATTACTTTACTTTATTGCTAAACACGTTAGCCATAGAAGTAGAAGTAATCGTTGGCGTGACAACTTCATGAAGACACGATGATGGAGATCATGGTGTCATGCCGGTGACGAAGATGATCATGGCACCCCGAAGATGGAGATCAAAGGAGCAAAATGATATTGGCCATATCATGTCACTATTTGATTGCATGTGATGTTTATCATGTTTTACATCTTATTTGCTTAGAATGACGGTAGCTTAAATAAGATGATCCCTCGCAATAATTTCAAGAAAGTGTTCCCCCTAACTGTGCACCGTTGCGAAGGTTCGTTGTTTCGAAGCACCACGTGATGATCGGGTGTGATAGATTCTAACGTTCGCATACAACGGGTGTTGACGAGCCTAGCATGTACAGACATGGCCTCGGAACACACGCTACACACTTAGGTTGACTTGACGAGCCTAGCATGTACAGACATGGCCTCGGAACACGGAAGACCGAAAGGTCGAGCATGAGTCGTATAGAAGATACGATCAACATGGAGATGTTCACTGATGTTGACTAGTCTGTCTCGCGTGATGTTCGGACACGGCCTAGTTAACTCGGATCATGTTTCACTTAGATGACTAGAGGGATGTATATCTGAGTGGGAGTTCATTGAATAATTTGATTAGATGAACTTAATTATCATGAACTTAGTCTAAAATCTTTACAATATGTCTTGTAGATCAAATGGCCCACGTTGCCCTCAACTTCAACGCATTCCTAGAGAAAACCAAGCTGAAAGATGATGGCAGCAACTATACGGACTGGGTCCGGAACCTGAGGATCATCCTCATAGCTGCCAAGAAAGATTTGTCCTAGAAGCATCGCTAGGTGAAGCACCCATCCCAGAGAACCAAGACGTTATGAACGCTTGGCAGTCACGTGCTGATGATTACTCCCTCGTCCAGTGCGACATGCTTTACAGCTTAGAACCGGGGCTCCAAAAGCGTTTTGAGCAACACGGAGCATATGAGATGTCCGAAGAGCTGAAAATGGTTTTCCAAGCTCATGCCCGGGTCGAGAGATATGAAGTCTCCGACAAGTTCTTCAGTTGTAAGATGGAGGAAAACAGTTCTTTCAGTGAGCACATACTCAAAATGTCTGGGTTGCACAACCGCTTGACTCAGCTGGGAGTTAATCTCCCAGATGACGCGGTCATTGACAGAATCCTTCAGTCGCTTCCACCAAGCTACAAGAGCTTTGTGATGAACTTCAATATGCAGGGGATGGAAAAGACCATTCCCGAGGTATATTCAATGCTGAAATCAGCGGAGGTGGAGATCAGAAAGGAACATCAAGTGTTGATGGTGAATAAAACCACTAAGTTCAAGAAAGGCAAGGGTAAGAAGAACTTCAAGAAGGACGGCAAGGGAGTTGCCGCGCCCGGTAAGCCAGTTGCCGGGAAGAAGCCAAAGAATGGACCCAAGCCTGAGACTGAGTGCTTTTATTGCAAGGGAAGTGGTCACTGGAAGCGGAACTCCCCCAAATACTTAGCGGACAAGAAGGCCGGCAACACCAAAGGTATATGTGATATACATGTAATTGATGTGTACCTTACCAGTACTCGTAGTAGCTCCTGGGTATTTGATACCGGTGCGGTTGCTCATATTTGTAACTCAAAACAGGAGCTGCAGAATAAGCGGAGACTGGCGAAGGACGAGGTGACGATGCGCGTCGGGAATGGTTCCAAGGTCGATGTGATCGCCGTCGGCACGCTACCTCTACATTTACCTACGGGATTAGTTTTAAACCTCAATAATTGTTATTTAGTGCCAGCTTTGAGCATGAACATTGTATCAGGATCTCGTTTAATGCGAGATGGCTACTCATTTAAATCCGAGAATAATGGTTGTTCTATTTATATGAGAGATATGTTTTATGGTCATGCCCCGCTTGTCAATGGTTTATTCTTAATGAATCTCGAACGTGATGTTACACATATTCATAGTGTGAATACCAAAAGATGTAAAGTTGATAACAATAGTCCCACATACTTGTGGCACTGCCGCCTTGGTCACATTGGTGTCAAGCGCATGAAGAAGCTCCATGCTGATGGACTCTTAGACTCTGTCGATTATGAATCATTTGACACATGCGAACCATGCCTCATGGGCAAAATGACCAAAACTCCGTTCTCCGGAACAATGGAGCGAGCAACCAACTTATTAGAAATCATACATACTAATGTATGCGGTCCAATGAGTGTTGAGGCTCGCGGAGGCTATCGTTATGTTCTCACTCTCACTGATGATTTGAGTAGATATGGGTATGTCTATTTAATGAAACACAAGCCTGAGACCTTTGAAAAGTTCAGGGAATTTCAGAGTGGGGTTGAGAATCAACGTGACAGGAAAATAAAGTTCTTACGATCAGATCGTGGAGGAGAATATTTGAGTCACGAATTTGGCACACACTTAAGGACATGTGGAATAGTTTCACAACTCACGCTGCCTGGAACACCTCAGCGAAATGGTGTGTCCGAACGTCGTAATCGCACTCTATTGGATATGGTGCGATCTATGATGTCTCTTACCGATCTACCGCTCTCATTTTGGGGCTATGCTTTAGAGACTGCCGCATTCACTTTAAATAGGGCTCCGTCGAAATCCGTTGAGACGACACCGTATGAATTATGGTTTGGGAAGAAACCTAAGCTGTCGTTTCTAAAAGTTTGGGGATGCGATGCTTATGTCAAGAAACTTCAACCTGAAAAGCTCGAACCCAAGTCGAAAAAATGCGTCTTCATAGGATACCCTAAGGAAACCATTGGGTATACCTTCTACCTCAGATCCGAAGGCAAGATCTTTGTTGCCAAGAACGGGTCCTTTCTGGAGAAAGAGTTTCTCTCGAAAGAAGTGAGTGGGAGGAAAGTGGAACTTGATGAGGTGATAGTCACCCCTTCCGAACCGGAAAGTAGTGCAGCGTGGGAAGATGTTCCTGTGGTGCCTGCACCGACTGGGGAGGAAGTTAATGATGATGATCATGATGCTTCAGATCAAGTTACTGCTGAACTTCGTAGGTCCACAAGGACACGTTCCGCACTAGAGTGGTACGGCAACCCTGTCATGGAAATCATGTTGTTAGACAACGGTGAACCTTCGAACTATGAAGAAGCGATGGCGGGCCCGGATTCCAACAAATGGCTTGAAGCCATGCAATCCGAGATAGGATCCATGTATGAAAACGAAGTATGGACTTTGACTGACTTGCCCGATGATCGGCGAGCCATAGAAAATAAATGGATCTTTAAGAAGAAGACAGACGCGGATGGTAATGTGACCATCTATAAGGCCAGACTTGTCGCTAAGGGTTATTGACAAGTTCAAGGGGTTGACTACGATGAGACTTTCTCACCTGTAGCGAAGCTGAAGTCCGTCCGAATCATGTTAGCAGTTGCCGCATTCTATGATTATGAGATATGGCAAATGGACGTCAAAACGGCATTCCTTAACGGCTTTCTTAAGGAAGAATTGTATATGATGCAGCCGGAAGGTTTTGTCGATCCTAAGAATGCTAACAAGGTATGCAAGCTCCACCACTCCATCTATGGGTTGGTGCAAGCATCTCGGAGTTGGAACATTCGATTTGATGAGATGATCAAAGCGTTTGGGTTTACACAAACTTATTGAGAAGCCTGTGTTTACAAGAAAGTGGGTGGGAGCTCTGTAGCATTTCTCTTATTATATGTGGATGACATACTATTGATGGGAAATGATATAGAATTCTTGGAAAGTATAAAGGCCTACTTGAATAAGTGTTTTTCAATGAAGGACCTTGGAGAAGCTGCTTATATATTAGGCATCAAGATCTATAGAGATAGATCAAGACGCCTCATTTGTCTTTCACAGAGTACGTACCTTGACAAGATATTGAAGAAGTTCAATATGGATCAGTCCAAGAAGGGGTTCTTGCCTGTATTGCAAGGTGTGCAATTGAGCACGGCTCAATGCCCGACCACGGCAGAAGATAGAGAAAAGATGAGTGTCATCCCCTATGCCTCGGCCATAGGGTCTATTATGTATGCCATGCTGTGTACCAGACCTGATGTAAACCTTGCCGTAAGTTTGGTAGGAAGGTACCAAAGTAATCCTGGCATGGAACACTGGACAGCGGTCAAGAATATCCTGAAGTACCTGAAAAGGACTAAGTATATGTTTCTCGTATATGGAGGTGACGAAGAGCTCGTCGTAAAGGGTTACGTCGATGCTAGCTTCGACACAGATCTGGATGACTCGAAGTCACAAACCGGATACGTGTATATTTTGAATGGAGGGGCAATAAGCTGGTGCAGTTGCAAGCAAAGCGTCGTGGCGGGATCTACATGTGAAGCGGAGTACATGGCGGCCTCAGAGGCAGCGCAAGAAGCAATCTGGATGAAGGAGTTCATTACCGACCTAGGGGTGATTCCCAATGCGTCGGGCCCGATGACTCTCTTCTGTGACAACACTGGAGCTATTGCCCTTGCCAAGGAGCCCAGGTTTCACAGGAAGACCAGGCATATCAAGCGTCGCTTCAACTCCATTCGTGGAAGTGTTCAAAATGGGGACATAGATATTTGTAAAGTACATACGGACCTGAATGTAGCAGATCCGTTGACTAAACCTCTCCCTAGAGCAAAACATGATCAACACCAGAACCCTTTGGGTGTTCGATTCATCACAATGTAACTAGATTATTGACTCTAGTGCAAGTGGGAGACTTTTGGAAATATGCCCTAGAGGCAATAATAAAATGGTTATTATTATATTTCCTTGTTCATGATAATTGTCTATTGTTCATGCTATAATTGTGTTATCCGGAAATCGTATTACATGTGTGAATACATAGACCACAACATGTCCCTAGTGAGCCTCTAGTTGACTAGCTCGTTGATCAACAGATAGTCATGGTTTCCTGACTATGGACATTGGATGTCATTGATAACAGGATCACATCATTAGGAGAATGATGTGATGGACAAGACCCAATCCTAAGCATAGCACAAAAGATCGTGCAGTTCGTTTGCTAGAGCTTTTCCAATGTCAAGTATCATTTCCTTAGACCATGAGATCGTGCAACTCCCGAATGCCGTAGGAGTGCTTTGGGTGTACCAAACGTCACAACGTAACTGGGTGACTATAAAGGTGCACTACGGGTATCTCCGAAAGTGTTTGTTGGGTTGGCACGGATCGAGACTGGGATTTGTCACTCCGTATGACGGAGAGGTATCTCTGGGCCCACTCGGTAATGCATCATCATAATGAGCTCAAAGTGACCAAGTGGTTGGTCACGGGATCATGCATTACGGTACGAGTAAAGTGACTTGCCGGTAACGAGATTGAACGAGGTATTGGGATACCGACGACCGAATCTCGGGCAAGTAACGTACCGATTGACAAAGGGAATTGTATACGGGATTGATTGAATCCTCGACATCGTGGTTCATCCGATGAGATCATCGTGGAACATGTGGGAGCCAACATGGGTATCCAGATCCTGCTGTTGGTTATTGACCGGAGAGTCATCTCGGTTTTGTCTGCATGTCTCCCGAACCCGTAGGGTCTACACACTTAAGGTTCGGTGACGCTAGGGTTGTAGAGATATTAGTATGCGGAAATCCGAAAGTTGTTCGAAGTCCCGGATGAGATCCCGGACGTCACGAGGAGTTCCGGAATGGTCCGGAGGTGAAGAATTATACATAGGAAGTCCAGTTTCGGCCATCGGGAAAGTTTCGGGGGTTATCGGTATTGTACCGGGACCACCGGAAGGGTCCCGGGGGTCCACCGGGTGGGGCCACCTATCCCGGAGGGCCCCATGGGCTGAAGTGGGAGGGGAACCAGCCCCTAGTGGGCTGGTGCGCCCCCCATGGGCCTCCCCCTGCGCCTAGGGTTGGAAACCCTGGGGGTGGGGGGCGCCCCACCTGACTTGGGGGGCAAGTTCCCCCCCCCTTGGCCGCCGCCCCCCCATGTAGATGGGATCCCCAGGGCCGGCGCCCCCCTAGGGGGCCTATATATAGTGGGGGGAGGGAGGGCAGCAACACCCTAGCCCCTGGCGCCTCCCTCTCCCTCCCGTGACACCTCTCCCTCCCGCTTGCGCTTGGCGAAGCCCTGCCGGGATCCCCGCTACTTCCACCACCACGCCGTTGTGCTGCTGGATCTCCATCAACCTCTCCTTCCCCCTTGCTGGATCAAGAAGGAGGAGACGTCGCTGCTCCGTACGTGTGTTGAACGCGGAGGTGCCGTCCGTTCGGCGCTCGGTCATCGGTGATTTGGATCACGACGAGTACGACTCCATCAACCGCGTTCACTTGAACGCTTCCGCTCGCGATCTACAAGGGTATGTAGATGCACTCCTTCCTTCTCGTTGCTAGTAAACTCCATAGATGGATCTTGGTGATGCGTAGAAAATTTTAAAATTCTGCTACGATCCCCAACACCAGCGTGTATATATATACTGGAGAGAGAGTGTGAAGAGTGCAAACCCTAGAAAACAAGCGCCGAGGCTGCAGCTTATACGTGATGAGGTGATTATACGGTCACTACGAGATCGTATAGCTCCGTATCCATCCATTTTGACCACTCAAAGAATCCTCATAGCACGAATTATGTTCAAGTGTAGTTATCAAACCCGAGACCTCAAGTTTGATGAGCGAACAGGCTAACCAGCTACACAACCCTCCCGTTATGTTCAACGAGAGGCAAATAACCTTTTATACATTCCTGCATTCGTGTGACAAGCATGCCGTGTTTTTTTGTGTGGGAATCATTGGGATTTAAATCATAATCATGTCATGTGGCTTTGGTGGTAAGAATATCCACAGTGGTGCAGAAATAATGCAGGCTTAGTCACCTTACCTCTCTCCACGTAGTACGTTGGGTACCACCAGTCAGAGGGTGAAACAAACACATTAATATGAAAAATTAAAAGCGCCAGCGGTGTATATTACCTCACACATCTCGCTACTTCTCGGGAACACTGTCCAATTGATCCTTCTGTTCGCTCACGTACTATTTTAAGTGAATCCTTATTATAACATGCACACAATTTTGGGCACTTGTATTCGACCTAAGTTAGTGTGCCACTGTATCTCGTACTACTCCCTCCGTCTAGGTATAATAAGTCACATTAGAAGGTGCAGCGGGACCAAGGTGCAAGCAGATTGGAGGAGAAGGAGAAACTTGACCGGTCATTCCTCCAATCAAAGCCCTGATTTCTGTCTCTAAACGCAACAATTAATCCAAACAACTAAGAGATGCCGTTTTAGCTACCATGCCGGGCCACGTATTAACTCGCATGCAAGCCAACTTTGATTTCTTGACTGATCAACGCGTAGTTGCGCTCCATGCATTGGGTTTTCGGGGGAGATAACAAGGCAGAGTAAGGAGCGTTTGGTTACATTGCTTAGGCTGGTCATAGTGGTGAGTAACTTGGACTAGTAACATGCATATGTTACTAGTCTATGTTACTACTATGCGAAGTTTGCCGTCGGAAGCGAGCCGATCTGGCTCCCCTGAGCTAGCAAGGTTTTTCTAGCCCACCCAAGCTAGCTGGCCCACAAAAGCTAACATATTTTAACAGTTCCAAACGCCTAACCTTGCCCGGCTATGCTATAAGCTGTTCATGCTAAGGATCCAAACGCTCCCTAAGTAACAACGCTCGCTAGCGACGAGGCCAGGAGGGGATTGAGATGCGAAATTAATGGATGATGCCTAAACATTTTGGGAATATCTAATTTTTGTAAGATGACTTAACACCTAGATGGAGGGAGTACTACTCCTCAGTCCAGGTTTGATGGAATATTCGTCACCTCTTCTCTTCTTGTACGTACTCCATTTGTATCTCACTTCCTGTGGCTTTGTACTCGCACGATTTTCCTATTCTATGAACCTGTGTGTGCGTGTGCGTGCGTGTGTGTGTGTATTTAACATCATGTATGTGTTAGAGAGAGCGATAGATCGACCTACTCCTACAGAGAGATGGTGTGTAGTGCACGATTTTAACCGCGAGAGTCGGTGCATCCTCTCGTTTCCGGGCGTCCAGTAGGGACAGGCGGGCAGCTGCCACACCCGCTCCTGACCAGCCTGGCCCACCCAAAGCCCCTCCATCGCCCCCGCGTGCTTCCCGCCCGAAACGGTCAGCGCCGCTCCAAAGAATCGGTGCCGCATTCATGCCCGGGCAGAGCGGACGCGACCTCTCACTGGCTCCTGTGTTGAAGGGAGAAGCGGATTCAAGAGTGATGGTTGCTTCGTCCGTCCAACTTACTGCTGGGTCTATGTGATTTGACGGCTCATTGATCATTATTACTGAGGTGGTAGGACTGCTGGATGTCCCACGCTTTGAACGAAAGGAGGTACCACTAGATTACAATTTTCTCCATTCTTACAACAGAGGAGTGCAAGAGCAGCGAAAACACGCAGGCTCAGTGATTACATGGCCCACCTCACACTATCACCATATTTTCTGGACACCGTGCGACACCTAACTCTTTACATAGTACTCCCTCCATTCCTAAATATAAGTCTTTGTAGAGATTCCACTGGGTGGACTACATACGGAAGAAAATGAATGAATCTACACTTAAAATGCATCTATATACATCCGTATGTGGTTCATGGTGAAATCTCTGCAAAGACTTCTATTTAGGAAAGGAGGAAGTACTAGTATAGTACGTACTGTAATTTATCTACGACATAAATTTGTGCAATGTTATGAAGCTTCCAGCTTCTGTTACATGTATCTTGCGTCCAAGGTTGCCCGTTGCAACATTTCATCAAATACAAAGGAGACTAACATGCATGCTATTGCATCTCAATGATTGATAGATCATAGCAAATATGTACTCCCTCTGTTCCAAAATAAGTGTCTCAACTTGATGCAAACTTTAGTACAAAGTTGTACTACTACTAAAGTTGACACTTATTTTGGAACAGAGGCAGCTAAAGAAAAAAACGATCCATGCCGTCCCTAGCCCTTGAACCGTAAACCCTAACCAGGCTTTAATTTGCTGGCAACGTTCGAGCTTCCCAAGAAATGAAGTTTGCAACCCTTTGACCATCGGATCATTTTGTGCAGTTTCACCAAAATCGAGATGAGCATCCCTGTGGCAAAGAAATTGAAGAAGCGTGATTAGAATAAGATTACTGGGACTAGTTGATGAGACATAAACTCATCACAAATACAATAAGTAGAAGCCAGTAGAGGTATGTGCGGGGCAAAGAAGTAGAGAAATATCCACATGGAGTGATGTGGGCAGCTGGAGCAGTGGTGCACGCCGGCTGTAAAGGGAGTTGTACCTGAGGGATGTCGGGACGTAGCTAAACCTTGAGGAGGCGGCGGGAGGCGGCAACCTCACCGGCTTTGTGAGAGAGAACGGCGGGGACTCCTGATCGGGACATGCCGACAGTGGGTTTTTGCCGTCGGCGACGGCGACCGCATCTACACTAAGCATCTACCCCTTCTCCCGGCGGACATGATCCGCCGGGATGTTAGAGATGCGGCCACAGTCGTTTTGTGCGAGAGAGTGTGAAGAGAGCAACCCCAGCAAGCAACCGTGTAGGCTGGCCCGTCCTGACTATCTATATAGCGGAGCGGTTTCCTTTTCTGTCCATAAGAACCTATTATATTGCGTACGTGCCACTGAAGAAAAAAACTTTATTTATAAATGATGCAGCACCTACTACTCGTTCTCCTATAAACCTTGCAGTTGGCATCTCCAAAATATTAACCTTGCGATTGGCTCTTCGCCTCTTCGGGAAGTCGAGCAATAATGGTACTGTAGTATATATCGTTCTGGATATATGAGACCGAATGAATTTTTGCACGTCCACCATGTGGGCGAGGGTCGAGGGGCGAGGGAGAGTGCATTCTATTACGTCCGTTTCAGGGGGTGTTTGTTTCCAGGGACTTTTTAGTGTAGGGACTAGAAAAGGTCCCTCTTAGAGACTTTTTAACCAAACAGGAGGGACTACTAGGGACTAAAAGTTGGTTTTTGGGACTAAATGAAGAAGACTCTCAAGGAGAGTCGTTTTTGGGAATTTTTGGGACATTTCCAACAATGCCCCTCCTTGCACCCGTTGCCCCGCCGCCCCATGGTGTTGTTTGGTTGTTATTTTTCTGTATACTACGGGTAACATGGTCATTCAATAACCTCTAGGGAGGGACTAGGGACTTTTTAGTCCCTGAAAACAAACAGGGAGGGACTTTTTAAGGAGTAGGGACTTTTTAGTTGGGACTAGAAAAAGTCCTAGGACTTATGAACCAAACAAGGCCTCAATATGGACTACATACGGAGCAAAATGAGTGAATCTACACTCTAAAATACGTCTATATACATCAGTGTTTGGAGTATGTACTAGTAGTTCATATTGAAATCTACTAAAGGACATATATATTCCAAACAATATGATAATGTCTCTAACCAAGGTAGTAGGGACGAGGAGTAAACGGAGGGAGTAGTAAAAAAATTTCCTCGTCCTGCGAGCCACCGCGCGCGTGGGCGAGGGAGCGGGCGTAAGGCATACAGTACTATTACTAGTAAGCAAGCTTCACCTCATCCTGTGAGCCACCACACCGGTGGGCGGGGGAGACGGCGTACTAAGCAAGCTTCTCCTCGTTCTGCGAGTTGACGGGACACATCAAAAGTACTCCAGTGTATAGAGCCTTGCCTCTAAGGCAGGCCCCACATGGTTTGCCTCTTTTTTAACATGACGTGTCAAGTCGCAATTTGTTTGTTCACCCATGGTAGACGATCCTCCCTCCATCAAATGGACAACCAGTACACGTGTCAAATTACCACGTGGGCTGCCTTTTCGTATAGAAATGAGCTCCACCGTGTACCCGCGCGGGTGTGGTTGGGAAAGAGACGGGAGTACGTGCGCCATGCGTGCACCTCTTCTCTTCGTGCACGTCCCCCACCTACGTGTGTGTGTGAGAGAGAGATACAAACCTAGATAGATGGCATGTGCGTTCGTGAGTGTTTTTGTTTTGGGGGGGGGGGTTTATTTCGTGAATGTATTTGTGGGAATATGTGTCGATGACATCTCAAACAAAATTTTGCATGCAATGTGTGTGAAATGGAGGCCTATCCATATAATATATAGAGGGCTGGGCGATCCACGAGAAGAGAGGGAGGGGTCATAGATATCGATAGAGTCGAAGAGAGGACCAAGTGGGTGGGTGCGAGATCGATGAAGAGATCCATCGAAATTGTGTTTGTGTGCAAGTCAAAGATATAAGGCGACTGACCTACCGGAACGTCAGAGGGCACAGGTCAAGTTTGTGTGTGGCAGGAAGACATGACTAGAGCGCTCGATGTATCGTTGTGTGTGTGTGGGAGGGGGCGGGGGTGGGGGGAGGGGTAGGCAGAGGCCTAACTATAGAGGTAGAACGACTCGTATATGTGTTGAGAAGGAGAGACCTAGCTATGTCTTGAGGGAGATCGATCGACATCCATACATAACTGAAGGACGGGAAATAGGATGGGACAGAGAGAGAGAGAGAGAGAGAGAGAGAGAGAGGCGAGAGAGAGGGAGGGAGAGGGGTAGAGTGGTGGATGGGTGATGGAGTTGCTTCTCGAAGATGGTGGGAGAGGCCTACTAGACAAACTGAGGGTGGAACTGCAATATTATCAATAAGAGTGGGGATGTGTTTCTCTGTGTGCCTGTGCGTGATAGATCTATCGGGACGCATCCATGGATGATGAAGGGGAACCATGTGTTTGGTAAGCAAACCTAACTAGATCGATAAATCAATTGTTGTTTGTCGGAGGAAGCGAGAGACATAACTAATGAGGTAGATCGATCGACACGTGGGGAAAAACGAGTTATAAGGACCTAGCTAGCTATATGTATAGCGGGAGATCGGTCGGTGTACGTCCATTTATTAGAGGCAAATAAGGCCCAGCGAGACGGATAGACAGAGAGAATGGATCTAGGAGGTGGTGCGAGAGGCCCAGCTACTAGCTAGATAGGGGGAGGAGTGTGCGGTTGTGAGATCGATGAAAAGAGGGGCGAGAGTTTACACGTGTGTGGGACCGTATGAGAGACACGAGGCAAGGACACATAAAGGAGGAGATTGAAGGTGTGTGTGTATGTTGTAGGCAGACATCGCTGGAGAGGTTTATCGATCGGTGTGTGTCGGAAAGGAGTTGTGGAGACTAAGGGAGAACGACCTGAAGAAAAAAATGAATGTGCGCGATGGATAGAATGCTGAGGGAGGGGGAGGGCGAGGAGGGCGTGTGCATGCACGAGAGAAAGTTAGTGGTACAAAGGTTAGAGGATTGTGTGGGTGTAAGAGACTAACAAAGATCATAATTTGATATGAAAGTGGATTCATATATTTGAATAGGAGATCATAGTGTTATAAACATATGCATGCATGAATATAGCGGTGATACGCGTGTTGTGGTTTTGCACATGTTATACCATAATGTGATCATGCATGGCGTTTGCAACTCACAGCTAAATGTCAAACAATCTAAACCATACCATACATCGAACAATCTCACATTTTATTTGAATTTGTGATAATGTGTGGTGTTTGCAGCTTACAACTAAATATCGAACAATCTAAACAATACTATATATCGAACATTCTCACATTTTATTTGAATTTGTGGTAATGTGTGGTGTTTGCAACTCACATCTAAATACTTGTAGGCGTAGGGGGCG
The DNA here is from genome assembly GCF_018294505.1 of Triticum aestivum. Lineage (NCBI taxonomy): Eukaryota > Viridiplantae > Streptophyta > Magnoliopsida > Poales > Poaceae > Triticum > Triticum aestivum. Next base: position 541,293,045 of record NC_057802.1, read on the forward strand.
GGGCACCATACATAATGTGATAAACACATTATACATATGAGACATGGTTTATATTATGAAGATCTAGATAGAGCTTGAAATGTACTATGATTTGAAATCAACATAAAGTGGATTCAAAAAATTGAGTTTGAGTTCATATAGTACACATAGTTCATATGTAACTCAAGACTAATCATGTGGTGTGATGTGAAGATAATACACAAACGATGGTTTAACTTGACAATAATGATGATCGTAGATCTTATTAAAATAGAGAAACGAATTCAAATGCTTTGACTTCACAACAATCATTATTGTAGATCTTATTCAAATAGAGAAATAAATTCAAATTTAGTTCATATTGAAGCGGTAGTATATATGTTTGGAATGCACTAAAACGTTCATTTGAGTAGTAGGTTGCATGCATTATACACGTAGCGAAATATTTTAATTGAACATAACATGAATTCAAAGTTTTGAATGACATTTGTCGTGCGAATTGATTTGGTATAGTACATATTAGGCTTGTCCGGAAATTTCAACCCGCGCCTTGTTAGCCCAAAATATTTAAGATATATCTTTGTCTCGTTGTGCTCCGACAACACCCTCCATCTCAACCCGCGCCTTGCTATTCCAAAATTACAATGCGCGCAAAAACTCCCACCTCCTGTGAAATCCCGACACGTGAAATGCCCGTGATACCCCTGAACCGAAAGAACCGCCTCAAATCGGTGGGGGTACTTTTGTAACTTACCCCACATTTCGGACAAGCGCGTCCCTAAGCCATGGTTCCCCACTCCCATCCCATCCGCCCACCCATTCGTACACCGAGGCCGCGAAAACCCGTGAAGCCCCACATCCTCCTCCATCCGCCACCCAGCCGGAGCCTCTTCCCCGACGACATCGTCCACAACAACACCTCGACGTCCCTCATCCACCGTACCGGATGAGGATCCGTCATCGATCTGGTTGTCCTGCCGGTTCAGCCACCCCGTCCTCCACCTCCAAGGAGCTACCCCGATGTTCCCCTCATCTTTCGCGCCACCTCCATTCCCACACTGCCATCTTCACCTGCACCACCGGAAGAGCATCATCATCACCGTTTCCTCGGATGAAGCTGCGGCCCAATCGGCGCCACCAAAGAGGTTGTACACTAATCACCACATTTTCTTCTTGATTCGATCTCACAGTGCTGCCGGTTCTCGGTCCCGAGCCGACACGGCGCGGCTCCATCCACGGCGGCGTCGCCGGCCACTTCCTCCACAGTGTCGCTCCCTCGGCGGCGACGTCCACATTAGTAGGAGCTGCTGCTGCTTTAGCTCTCGCTCGCGCTGCTGCTCTGCTCTTGCTCTCGGTCCCCTGCCTGGTCTGCTCTTGTTATTGCTCTTGCTCGCGCTGCTACTCTCGCTCTTGCTCTTGTTTGCAATGCTGCTCCGATTTAGCTACACTTTAGTCAACTGAATCCACTTTTGGGTCAGTCGATTTTCAGGGGGTGGGGGGCTCGCCGGAGTTAAGGAAGAACCAGCCGCAGCGGGGAGGAGGCTCGCCGGAGCGGTACCCCACTATCTATCTTAGGGTTCAGG